>NC_057813.1:236528396-236670366 GCF_018294505.1 Triticum aestivum
CCCCGGCCGCATTGCGCCCCCAAGGGGATCAGCTCTCCACCGAGCCGTAAGTAAAGAGAGGGGTTTTAAAATGAGTGACATCCCTATTTTATTTCTGTCGGATTTAGGGTTCCGGCAGACCCTTGAGGTTCGAACACTGGGGTGCGCGCAGAGGTTTCGCCTTCTACCTACCTGTTCCTCGCCGAATCCCTAGGATCTAAACTACGAGAAGAACAACACAAGAGACACATGGTTTATACTGGTTCAGGCCACCATTGTGGTGTAATACCCTACTCCAGTGTGTGGCGTGGTGGATTGCCTCTTGGGCTGATGATGAACAATACAAGGAAGAACAGCCTCGTGAGGGTCTGTTCTTATGGTGGTGTTGTCCCTTTTGAGGGGTTGATTCTAGATGCCTATATTATCTTCAGCTTCCTATCCAGATCTCTCTCTTTGGCTGGCCGGATCGATCTCTCTCTCTACCCTATGGGTGGCTAGTCCTATTTATAGGCGAAGGCCCTGGGCCTCTTCCCAAATATTGAGCAGGAAGGGCGCCAACAATTGGCCAGTTTGAAGGGGAACATCTAGTACACTTATCCTGACTAAAGTTGGTCCTCGCCTGTCAAAGGCTCTGGTGGTGACGCCAACTTGGGCTCCACGGTGACCTCCATCCTACCGTTGGACTGGTCTTGGTCTTGTTGCACCTAAATGGATGCCCTTGCTTGATGCTCTCGCCTGCGCTTGCTCCCCTTGCACCAAAGAGGAAAGAAGGACACTGCGCGGCTGGCGCCCGTCCGGCGCCCTTGGTCGTCATGGCTTGCGTCATGGGCACCTCACGAGGTACCCCACCTTGAACTCTCCGCCTCCTCGTGAGCCAGCCTAACAAGGCCGTGCCTGAGGAAGCTCCTTGTCGTCCGCCCCGCGAGGCTTGGCCCCTCGCAAGGGTCTTGAGCTTGTGCTGATGAAGATGGGCCGTGCTGGGCCCCCTTTGAGCCATGCTGCAGGCCGCAGGCAGGCAAGTCTGGGGACCCCGGTTCCCAGAACGCCGACAGTAGCCCCTGGGTCCAAGGCGCGTCTGGACTTGGCCGAGCAGAGAGGCGAAAGGGCAAGTACGAAGCGTCACAGGCCCTAATAGCCTGCGGCCTTGGGTGCCGCGTGGCGGTTGATTGGACATGGGCGGCTCTGCTCCCCCACAACGCCTCGGCAACTGCACGAACTGACAAGTCCCTGCATGCAAAAACGGGTCATGATTACCTGCGATCGTGGAAGCCGACGGTTGGCCTCCTCCGGCTATAAGTATGGAATGGCGCGAGCCATTCTAGTTCATCTTCCTCTGCTATTCCTCCTCTTCTTCATCTTCGCCATCACTCCGTCGCGCTGATGGCGCCCATTCGCCGGTTCTCCATAGGAGAGAAGGGAAAGGCCCCTCGAGAGGGTCCTGACCCGCTTCCACCGAAGAAGCGGGTGGTCCTCTGCCGCCGAGATGAGGGCACGCGGCAGGAGGTGTCGAGGCCTTGGTGCGAGCGACCACCGTCGGGGTTCCTGCTGCCTCTGTACGCCCATCATGGGGGCCCTGCAGGAGCTGGTGTCGAGTGCCATGGACGACGCCGCCATCAGCGCCGGCGAGTCACGGCGGTGCGCGTTGTCCCTCCTGGAGTCCACGCCGAGGGCTCCTCCCGAGAGTTTGTGCTCCATGCCGCCATGCCTCCTCGATCTTGGATTCGCCTTCCTCCTTCCTTCGCCTTCGAGATCCCGCCGATGGGGCCTTTCAGGCTTTAGCTGCAGCATGCCGATTGCCAGACTCCAGCGACCGATATGGATGTCGAGGTCGTCGCCCCAGGTAAGGTCTTCATGACCCGGGGCTGGGGCGAGATTGCCCAGGTTTGCAGGGCGAGGGGCGCCCTCGTGATCCACCTGGAGTTTGATGGCGCTTCCGTGATGCTCTTCAAGGTCTTCGACGAAGAAGGGCGCCGGCTGGAGTGCTGTCCCAGAGGCAGCGGCAGGAGCTCTAGAGCGGCTGGGACTGGGCCTGCCGCCGCACGCTCTTCTAGCAGCTCCTCAAGCGGCGGGGGTGCCGGAGGATCCAGCGACTCCACCGAGCCCTTCGCGACTCCAGAGACGAGCGACGACAGCTACAAGCCCCCGAGCCTGCACCGCTCTCGGAGCAGGACGGGCTCATTAGGCCGCCGTCGTCTCTGATCTGGATGAGGTTGGTGCTGGTGCCTGACGGCCCACTATTGATGATGGCGTCTGCCGCGGCGGTTCCTGTAGTTAGGACTCCTTAGGATATGCGTCTTTTGTCCCTCATGAGGGCTTGGTGCTCTGCGCCGACAGGTCCTAGTCCCAAGACGGCTTCAGTCGTCGCTGGTATGCTAGGTCGCGATGCCGTGGTCAAGGCCAGGAGGTGAGTGGCCCGAGGCCCGGTAAGAGCCCCTGAGTCGCGATGCTCAGGAGGTCCCCCTTGGCGCTCAAGCAGCCATCGTTCGGTGGGAAAGGAGAGCGATGTTGCTAAGACGGAATTGTATTAAGTGCGGGGACGGTGCTGCGATAGCTAGTGTTCCTGGAGAGTGACTTATCTCGAGGGTCAGGAACGCTTGCTGGTGCGGCGCTAGGTACATGCCTTGGCCATCGGAGGGTTGTTTGGCGAGGTCACCACGTGCTTCTCCTTTCTCGCCCTCGCTCCCCTTTCTGCTCTACGTCCTCGGGTCCCGACCCTCGAGCGAGTCTCAGCCGTCGCTGGCATGCCAGGTCGCGATGCCATGGACATGGCCAGAGGGTGAGGGCTGGAGAACCAGTAGGAGCCCTGAGTCGCGATGCTCAGGCACCCCCCCTTTAACGTGCAAGCGGTTTGTGTGGACGAGGGTGAAGAAGACACTGCGGGGGCCTCACATGACGATGCTCCTGGGGGAACTACAGGCTCATCACCGAAGAAACGAGAGTTCATCGCGACAAACGACGGTTAGCCGTTAGTTGCCTTGGAGAGGCGGCGAGGCACGAAAGGCCTGGCGAGGTGTGCTGGTTTACCCGTGATCCATCTCGGGACTCATGGGGCCCCACCCCAAGGCGGGTTGCACCTGGCGCCGAGCCTTATCTGGGAGTGTGTTCCTGCAATTTTGGCTAGATGCCGATGCTCTACGTCCTTGGGTCCTGGCTCTCGGGCTGGTCTCAGCCATCGCTCGTATGCCGGGGCGCGATGCCGTGGGCAGACCAGAGGGTGAGGGCCGAAGAGCCGGTAGGAGCCCTGAGTCGTGATGCTCAGGCACCCCCCTTTAACGCGCAAGCTGGGTTAGATGTCGAAACTCTACATCCTCGGGTCCCGGCTCTCGGGCTGGTCTCAGCCGTCGCTGGTGTGCCGGGGCACGATGTCGTGGGCAGACCAGAGGGTGAGGGTCGGAGAGCCGATAGGAGCCCTGAGTCGCGATGCTTAGGCACCCCCGCTTTAACGCGCAAGCTGGGTTAGATGTAGAAACTCTAGGTCCTCGGGTCCCGGCTGTCGGGCTGGTCTCAGCCGTCGCTGGTGTGCCGGGGCGCGATGCCGTGGGCAGACCAGAGGGTGAGGGCCGGAGAGCCGGTAGGAGCCCTGAGTCGCGATGCTCAGGCATCCCCCCTTTAACGCGCAAGCTTGCGACATCCAGGAAGAAAAAAGGTACCATGAACAGGCACCAAGAAACAAGCATGACGGGTCGAAAACACGGCCCTAAGATAAATGCAAGAGGGGTACATGCCACTGGGTCTGACCCGAGCGGCTTGGGGATAATGCAGCCCGAGGGGCGCCCCCAGCAGAGTGAGCTAAGAACATGAAATAAAAGAGATACATGCCACAAGGACGGACCCACGCGGCTTGGGAATAATGCAGCTCTGGGGGCGCTCCCAGTTGGAAATGAAACTAGAAAGATGTCACCTGATGACGCTGAAGACGAAGGGGTGTTGATGCAGCAGACTCGATGGGCTGCAGGAGCAGATCCTCACGAGCCCCCAGGCCCTGGGGCCTCGGGAGGCTCCAGAGGCACTGGTGGCTCCTCGCGGACCGTCTCCATCTCCGCCAGGGCTGCGAAACGCCTGACCTCTTGAGCCTCCAGGATGGCCCTCATGATGCGCCGGTACGCAACAGCCACGTTCGGCAAGCCGTACGGCATGCGAACGTAGCTACGGGGCGGGCCCTCGCAGCGTCCCACTCGCAAAGGCCAGAGGCAATCCTGAGACGCGGCTTGGTTGAGCCCTGGTATGTCGATGCAGATGCGCAGCCCACCATCCTCGCCTGGATGGGGGGCCACAGCGGGTAAGAGGCGGCTACCTCTCATGACCCTTGACTCCTGTAGCTCCTGAATGGCCTTGCTGACGAACTCCTGAGGGTTTGGCCCTCCATGCCTTGCTCCTTCTTGATGGAAACGCGCTTCGAAGCACGCCTCCACGTGGTGCCCAAGCGCCTCCCTCGTGACCTTGGCGAGGTCAACGTCCCTCCAGGGGAGAGCCCCCGAGCCCTGCCTGAGGAGGGCACCGGGCGCACTTCCCTATGCGATGGAAGGAAGTTCCCCCTGAGCAGGCGCGGGCCCAAAGGGGCCTGGGCCGGGCCGGTCGATGTCTTCTTCTTCTTGGGGGCGGCCTCGGGAAGCCTCCTGCTTCCACGATCCGGGTCTTCCAGTGATGCGGCCTGAAAGGCTCTCTCGAGGGAGCAAACTGCGTCTCTCTCTTCGCAGGGCACCGTGATGACTCCGCCACTTCCTGGCATCTTGAGGACGTTGTAGCCGTGGTGGGTTACGGCCATGAACTTGGCCAGTGCTGGGTACCCGAGGATGGCGTTGTACGGCAGGCGAATGTGGGCGACGTCGAAGTCGATGAGCTTGGTGCGGTAGTTGTCGCGTGCCCCGAAGGTGACAGGGAGGCGGACCTGCCCAATCAGGACCGTGGACCGTCGGTTACTCTGGAGAAAGGCTTGGTGGGCTGAAGCTGACTATAGGGTACTTGGAGGTTGTTGAATGTTTCCACGGACAGGACGTTGAGCCCTGCCCCGCCATCAATGAGGGTCTTGGTGACTAGCACGTTGCTGATGATTGGGGAACAAAGCATCGGGAGGACTCCGGCTGTGGCCGCGCACTTGAGCTGATCCGCTGAGCTGAATGTGATGGCGCACGCCGACCACCTGAGAGGGCGCGTGGCCTCGAGCTTGGGGAGGACTGCATTCACTTCGCGGGTGAATTGCTTGAAGATGCGCTGAGAGGCTGGGGCTTGAGCTCCACCTAGGATGCAGGCGATCGCGCGTGGTTCCTGGAAGCCCCCAGCCCATTCGTCCTGATGACGATCCTCATTTCTCCTTGGCTGCGGCGGTAGCGGAGGGAGGCCTGCGTTACCTTGCAGGTGATCCTCGCGAGGCTGATCCCTCCAGCCTCCCTCGCGAGGCGGGTCCTGCCAGCGATCCTCGCGAGGTTGGTCGCGCCACCCTTGACATGGGCCGCGGTCTTCCCAGCATCCTGCGTTCCTTCCTCCTCCTCGTCCGTAGCCCCGGTCGTTGCGGTGGGGACGCCGGACAGTCCGTCCTTCACGCATGGCCCTGAGCTCTTGGCTTTCATTGGTGTTGTGGGTGTGGAGGTCGTGGTACACGCAGTACCGACTGCCCTTGGAGGATTCGGGCTGATCTCTGCCCCGCTTGGTGTCTGGTTCTGCCGCGAGCACGGCAGCCCCCTTGCGCTTCACGTCCTTGGCCTTGGGCTTCTTCTCTTTAGGGTCTGCGGCAGGCAATTCGAGGAGGGAGAGACGCCCTTCCTCAGCCCTGGCGCACTTGGTCGCCAGGTTGAACAGCTCCAAGGAAGTGCACATATCTTCATGCATTGCAAGCTCCTCCTTCATTTTGACATCGCGCACGCTGTCAGAGAAGGCTGAGATGATGGCCTCCTCGGTCACCTTGGGAATCTTGAGGCGCGCATTATTGAAGCGCTGGATGTACTTCTGCAGGGTTTTCCCCAGTTGTTGCTTGATGCGGCGCATGTCGCTCACGGCGGGTGGCCGGTCGCGAGTACCCTGTAAGTTGGCGATGAAGCGGGTGCGCATCTCGTCAAAGGAGGAGATCGTGCCTGGGGCCAGGTTCAGAAGCCAGGTGCGGGCCCCGTCCTTGAGAGCCATGGGAAACCAGTTCGCCATGACCTTCTTGTCTCCATTGGCAGCCTCGATGCCCAGCTCGTAGAGCTGAAGGAACTCTGCAGGGTCTGCCGTGCCGTCGTAGCGAGGAGGCAGGTCTGGCTTGAACTTGCCGGGCCACGCGACGGTGCATAGCTCGGTGGTGAAGGCGCGGCAGCCCACTATGGCCACAGGAGGCCTTGGAGGACGAAGGGCTCGGTCTTGCGGGTCCCCGTGCGCCGCAGCTGGGTGCAGCGCGGGGTCTTGATGTGCTGGAGCAGGAGCGTGGTCGGGACGAGCCGGAGCAGGGAGCGCTCGGGCAGCTTCTCGAGGGCGTGGGACCTCTTGGCAGCTCTGCTCCTGCCGCGCTGGTTCTTGACGGGGCAGGTTCTGCCCAGGGGCCGCGCGCCTTGGAGCAGGGCGCCTTCTTGAGGGGGAGGCGGCTGAGGCACCCCAGGAGCTTCATTGCCCACGCATGGCGGGGCGCGGTGCAGCGAGAAAGATGGCGCGGGGGAGCCCCCAGCGGTGCGGACGAGTTCGGCGACTCGGCCGAGCCACTCTTCGTAGACGTCGTCGACTGCGCGGTAGCACAGGAGCTCGTTTGCCGCGATGAGCACAGCTTGGGCCTCCATGGCCGCGCGGGGCGCACTGGATGAAGAACCAGCGGGGGTGAGCGAGGGCGTAGCGGTGCGGCCGTCTCGCCTCAAGGACGGGTGCTGGGACGATGCTTGCTGCTCGTTCCCCGCCGGGCCGGTGGCGGTGTTGCGGCAGGCGACGGGGAACGACGAGGGCGCCGCCGACGGGAGCCGTCTGGGCGACGCGGGAAGCGAGGGCGGCTCGGCGCTCGGCACGAACCCGGCGTGCGTCAGACATGGTCGCGACGGTCGGAGAAGAACAGGGCGATGGAAGACGAATTCCGGAGCACCCCTACCTGGCGCGCCAAATGTCGGATTTAGAGTTCGGGCAGACCCTTGAGGTTCGAACACTAGGTGCGCGCGGAGGTTTCGCCTTCTACCTACCTGTTCCTCGCCGAATCGCTAGGATCTAAACTACGAGAAGAACAACACAAGAGACACAGGGTTTATACTGGTTCAGGCCACCATTGTGGTGTAATACCCTACTCCAGTGTGTGGCATGGTGGATTGCCTCTTGGGCTGATTATTAACAATACAAGGAAGAACAACCTCGTGAGGGTCTGTTCTTGTGGTGGTGTTGTCCCTTTTGAGGGGTTGATCCTAGATGCCTATCTTATCTTCAGCTTCCTATCCAGATCTCTCTCTTTGGCCGGCCGGATCGATCTCTCTCTCTACCCTGTGGGTGGCTAGTCCTATTTATAGGCGAAGGCCCTGGGCCTCTTCCCAAATATTGAGCGGGAAGGGCGCCGACAATTGGCCAATTTGAAGGGGAACATCTAGTACACTTATCCTGACTAAAGTTGGTCCTCGCCTGTCAAAGGCTCTGGTGGTGACGCCAACTTGGGCTCCACGGTGACCTCCATCCTTCCGTTGGACTGGTCTTGGTCTTGTTGCACCGAAATGGATGCCTTTGCTTGATGCTCTCACCTGCGCTTGCTCCCCTTGCGCCAAAGAGGAAAGAAGGACACTGCGCGGCTGGCGCCCGTCCAGCGCCCTTGGTCGTCATGGCTTGCGTCATGGGCACCTCGCGAGGTACCCCGCCTTGAACTCTCCGCCTCCTCGTGAGCCAGCCTGACGAGGCCATGCCTGAGGAAGCTCCTTGTCATCCGCCCCGCGAGGCTTGGCCCCTCGCGAGGGTCTTGAGGTTGTGCTGATGAAGATGGGCCGTGCTAGGCCCCCTTTGAGCCCCGCAGGTAGGCAAGTCTGGGGACCCCCGTTCCCAGAACGCCGACAATTTTTGAGGAAGATAATTGAAATTTTACCTTGCAGTTCGGATCTCAACCCTTCTTAGCAGAGCTCATCTTCAGGGGACCTTCGTCCGGAGATGATGGAGAGCAGAATGCCACCCCCAGCTGTACCGTCTTGTGAGGCGGGTGACCCCGATGTGTCGTCTCGGAGGGTTTCTCCAAATCCGGACCTCGAAAAAGGTCTTCGGACGAGTCTGGCACCATCCGGTGCATGGTCAGAGGAGCTGAAGGATCTGCTCGGGCGAGCCTCTATCTCAGAAGAACACCGTGTGTTGATGAACACGGTGATTAGAAGGATTTCATCCGCGGAAAGTGGATTGTACGAGGCCGCCAGGAGTTTACTAACAGGTTTTGAGGTATGCGAAATGATGTACCTTTTGACAGATCTGCATATATAAAATGCGCCCTGTATAGATAGTAGCCCCTGAGACTCTGTGTGCTGTCAAAAATGACGGCGCACAGAGGATCATAATCCCAGGTATAATATGTCGTCTTTCCTATGTAGGTGGCGAGGTGTTCGGTGGCTAGCTGGACTGATGAATTGGTCGAGCTAAAGTGGCAAGTTGACGTGGCAAATGCCGACATCGCGCTTGTAAATGAGCGGCTGGACGAGGCACAAGGTATGTAATGTCTCCGAAGACATATGGTAAAAGGAGCTTGATGCTCGTACCTTATAACATGTGTGCTTAATGCAGATGGTGCCGCTGCCGTGGAGAACCTTCGGGCAGAACTTGCCTGAGCCAAGGAGCAAGCCAGGAAAAGCGATGCGGCTGCCTTAAAGGCGGCTGAAGAGCTAAAAGCCGAACAGGCTGCTCACTGCCAGAGCAAGAAAGAAATGTCCGAGATGGCTATAAAATTGAAGAATGCTGCCGACCGTTGCAAGATTCTTGAAAAAGAAGATAGGGTGGCACAGAAGGATCTAGAAAAGGTCACTGCCGAGGCCAAGGACATTCGCTCTGCAATGAGAGCTATGAAGGAGGAGCTACGTCAGGCCGGAGATATCACGGCTGGAAAGCCCTATATGTTGCAGATGAAGTTCGGGGATCCTAAGTATGCTCTGTTGGACCAGAAGTGGAGTGCGGTGAACACTTATCTGGATTTGGCGCTGAGTGCTGCGGACGCGACCGAACACTTCCGGGGTCGAAATGACCACAAATTGGAAGAACTTTTTTGGTCGCAGTTCCACAATCCAGAGCGCCCACTTTCGGTATCCGATCGTTTGGCCGCATGGGCGGAGCTGAACAGGTTATCCAGACTCGCCATGAAGCATGTCGTGAGTCATCTGTGCCCGAAAGGGCCCGAGCCGAAGAGTTATTTTAGCTTGGTGCAGCAGTTCCTTGGTGCGGTGCCGCATATTGATGCAATGAAGAAGTCAACGTGCATAGAGGGTGCACAGATGGCTCTTGCCCGTGTCAAGACATACTGGGCGGAGATGAAGGCCAGTGTTGTTGCATCCCAGGATTCGGACGAAAGCCGAGTACCTGCCGAGCACTATTTTGAGGAAGTTCTGCAGGGCGCTCGTTTAATAGAGACGCAGTGCTCGAAGGATGTTATGTTCGAATAACATGTACTATTGTAAAACAATGTTTTAATGGCATATAAAAGCTTTTTATACTTGTGCTTTCAAGAATTAGAATGCCTCCTGTGCGGCCGTTAATGTATATGTGTATATAACCTGAAAGATGACAGTCGTTGGCTTCCGCCCCCACGCATATAATGCGGGGGTGTTTGCAAAAGGCGCATTTTCACACTTGATCCAACATCTTGGTCCTATAAAGGAGGTGATAGCGCGGCGAACTAGGCAACCGGACTATAATGCTTTATCATTTTTGACTTAGCCATAGGAGGTTGACAGTGGGGCTACTGAATAGCCCCTAGGGGCACCGCGTTCGCCCGAATTCGGGGCGCGTGTGTGCCTGACCGAGAAACGGCCCTTCGTTAATGTGGAGGAATCCTAAAGATTTCGGCAAGTCATCGAGTGGTTGACCAGTCTCTCGCTATATCATGACAGTCATTTTTCGGCTTTCTCTACTGAGGTGCTCGCCTGGCCGAACCGAGGCACAGTCATAGTAGTTCTCCTGGTGCCGCCTTAGCCGATAGAGCAGAACGTAAGGCAGCAAAACACAGGAGCCGGGCAAACCCAACATTTGACCAAAGACATGATTCGGAGCTGATGCATATAAGGCCAAACTCGCGATGCCGAACACTCCCTAAGGTGTTCGGTCTTTATGAAAACGGGCTGAACAAAAGCCCTTGGTAAGAAGCCCCTGGTGTCCAGGTACGCGCAAAATTCTGGCGTGGCCACATGCCAAGATGCCAGCCTCCTCCTCGGTTATAGCAAAAAACCGGGGGATGTTATCAACAAGAGACAGTAAAAAAAGGTTTACGCAGGGTCTTAATCTGAAAAGAATCCTTGAAACGGGTCCCTACTGCACGTCTGCGTCTGTGTCTCCGTTGTACCGTATCCTAGACGGGTGTAGCACGGTGTTCGTCTGTAAAAGAGAGGAACTTAGTTGAAAACAATCGTGTGAGAAATCTATGTTAAAATAAACAAAGTATAATACAGAAAATGGGCAGAATGGAGCTTTATTCTCTCTTGGTGTAAACGCGCGGAGCCCCTTGTATAGAGCTATGCGGCTATTAAGCCTTTGTGTGTGCACGCCGGACTCGTCGAGCCATGTCCGGGGTCTTGAACGACCTGTTTAGCTGCTCTAACTAGTAAAGCTGGTTTAGTGTGCGGCTGTCAAGGCAACCGCACCATCGTCCGCGCTCGAGGAACGCTCGATATTTCCCTTTAATGAGATGATGCCTCATGGATCGAGCATTTTGAGTGTGAGGGATGCATAATGCGGTATTGCGTTAAAGCGGGTGAAATCTTCGCGTCCCAGTAGTGCTTGATAGCTACTTTTGAATGGGGTGATGTGGAAGGTTAGCTTTTCGCTTCGGAAGTTGTCGGGGGAGCCGAACATAACTTCTAACAAGAGGGAACCCATACAATGGGTATCTGGGCCTGACGTGACCCATTGAAAGGAAGTGTTGCCGTGGCGAATTATTGCTGGGTTTATCCCCATTTTGCGGATTGTGTCCTGATATAGCAGGTTTAGATCACTGCCGTCGTCCATTAGGACTTGTGTAAAGTGGAGTCTGTTAATTATCGGATCTAAGACCAAAGCAATCCAGCCTGCGTTTCGGATACCTCTAGAGTAATCCTGATGATCGAAGGTGATTGGTTGTAACAACTAGTGGCGGGACTCCTCTGGGACAGGCCGTATGGCGCGTATCTCCATAGGCGCCACTATGTTTTTCCCTTTTGTCACATGAAGTGAATTTACTGTTTTGACTTCTTGTGGGAACTTATTTTGTTCTCCGGTGCTCTGCTTGTGGGGTTCGTTTTCGTCCTCACTTGGTATGTCGAGCCCCTTGTGTTTGGCGTTGAGTTTGCTGGATTGCTTGAAGACCCAACAATCTCTGTGGGTGTGGTTTGCAGGCCTCCCGGGAGTACTGTGGATTTGGCATATTTTGTCCAAGATTTTGTTGAGGTTAGATAGCTCGTCCCTATTATCTTTGGGGGCGGCTTTTTCTGATTCTGCCGAGAGCTTTGGAATCCGGCGTTGACTGCCGTGCTCTTCGGGCTGTTATCCTTGATCTGGCGCTGTTCCTTGCTACGGAGCGGTTTCCCATTTCCATCTCTGACTTTGGATGTACTTGGGTCGCTGGTGCCACTTCTTGCCAACCAGCTATCCTCTCCTGCGCAAAAGCGGGTCATGAGGCTTGTCAATGCGGCCATTGTTCTTGGCTTTTCTTGGCCGAGGTGTCTGGTGAGCCATTCATCTCGAACGCTATGTTTGAAAGCTGCTAGGGCTTCGGCGTCCAGACAGTCGACTATCTGATTCTTTTTAGTAAGAAATATGTTCTAGAGTTTCAGGGCCGACTCTCCAGGTTGTTGAGTTATATGACTTAGATCGTCTGCATCCGGAGGTCGGACATAGGTCCCTTGAAAATTTGCCCGAAAAGCATCCTCGAGCTCTTCCCAACTTCCTATGGTGTTTTTGGGAAGGCTTTTAAGCCAATGCCGGGCTGGCCCTTTGAGCTTGAGGGGTAAGTATTTTATAGCGTGGAGGTCATCTCCTCTAGCCATATGTATGTGGAGGATATAATCCTCAATCCAGACTCCAGGGTCTGTTGTTCCGTCGTATGCCTCTATGTTTACGGGCTTGAATCCCGCTGGAAATTCATGGTCCAGCACCTCATCGGTGAAACATAGGGGATGTGCGGCGCCCTTGTATTTGGGTGTGCCGCGATGTTCGGATATTTGTTGCGTTGCATTGCTTACTAGAGCTTGCTTTCTTGGACCATAGATAGATCTGGTTGGGCCGTCTTTTTGATGTGAATCCTTGTGCGGATCGCGTGCCGGATTGAGCGTGGCATTCTTTGCCGCTCTATGTCGGTCATGGGGTCATCTATCCGACCTGATGGCTTCCTTGTTTTTTGACTATGGGGGCTCTAAGGCCTCCTCATCAAATTCCGGTAGTAATTTTCACTTCGTATAGCTCTTTGTGTGGTGGCTGTCACCGTACTTGTGTGCGGTGTTGAGTACTTTGCCCCATCTGATTCTGAGTGCATCTATCGCTGTTTTGAGCTTCCACTTCTGCTTTTTCAGGCTACACGCAGTGGGCGATGAGCCTTTGGTGGAGGTTCTTCTGCTCCTGCAACTTGTCCGGTGTGAGGTCGTCCGGACTATTATTTTCGCCGGGGTCGGGTTGTTTGGTTTGTTTATCCAAGTTGCCCTGTTCGGACGGTTGCTCGACGGCATGTTCGTCGTCCACCGGTTCGCCCTGCTCTATGGATGGGTCTCTGTCGAGGTGGGGTTTGTCTCGGCGCTTACGTCGCCGCTTTGATTGATTTTCGAGGGAACGATCCCTCGTTGCGCCCTTTTGATCCTCGCCGTCATTTCGTTTAGGTGTGTCCACCATGCATACATCATGGGATGAGGTGGTTGTCCAGTGCCCTATAGGCGCTGGTTCTTGTTCGTCTCCTTCATCGGCGTCCATACTGTCGATGTCTTCTGAGTCGAAGTCGAGCATGTCGGTTAAATCATCGACAGTGGATACAAAGTGGGTGGTGGGTGGGTTTCAAATTTCTTCGTCGTCCGCATCCCAACCTTGCCGACCATAGTCCGGCTAGGGCTCTCCTGACAAAGCGAGAGACTTTAGTGAATTCAGGATGTCGCCAAAGGGTGAGTGCTGAAAGGTGTCCGCAGGGGTGAACTCCATGATCGGAGCCCAATTGGGTCCGATCGGAGGGGGTGCGGAAGGTTCGGAGTCCGGAACGGAGTCCGACATCTTGGAGTCACGGGCTTCGCGAAGGACAAGACTGGTGTTTGGCTCGATCGCCGTAGAGATTGTAGCCCCCGAGGCGGCGTCCAACCACCCGTCCTTGATCGGCACAGTCGGCTCCGAGCTAAGGGTCGGAGCGGACACCTGAGCGGTGCTCTGGGCACTGTCCGGCGGCAGAGCTAGATCATGCCCATCGTGACAGTGCGGCGCGCTCGGCTGTGGCTCGAATCCGTCGAAGATCAAGTCTCCGCGGATGTCAGCTGTGTAGTTTAAACTTCCAAATCTGACCTGATGGCCAGGGGCATAGCTTTCGATCTGCTCCACATGGCCAAGTGAATTGGCCCGCAGTGCAAAGCCGCCGAATACGAAGATCTGTCCAGGGAGAAAAGTCTCACCCTGGACCGCGTCGTTGTTAATGATCGAAGAAGCCATCGGGCCTAAAGGTGACGACACAGAGGAACTCTCAATGAAAGCACCAATGTCGGTGTCAAAACCGGCGGATCTCGGTTAGGGGGTCCCGAACTGTGCGTCTAGGCGGATGGTAATAGGAGACAAGGGACACGATGTTTTTACCCAGGTTCGGGCCCTCTCGATGAAGGTAAAACCCTACTCCTGCTTGATTAATATTGATGATATGGGTAGTACAAGAGTAGATCTACCACGAGATCAGAGAGGCTAAACCCTAGAAGCTAGCCTATGGTATGATTGTTGTTCGTCCTACGGACTAAAAACCCTCCGGTTTATATAGACACCAGAGAGGGCTAGGGTTACATAGAGTCGGTTACAATGGGAGGAGATCTTCATATCGTATTGCCAAGCTTGCCTTCCACGCCAAGGAAAGTCCCATCCGGACACGGGACGAAGTCTTCAATCTTGTATCTTCATAGTCCGGGAGTCCGGCCAAAGGTCATAGTACGGCCATCCGGACACCCCCTAATCCAGGACTCCCTCAATGACCATGGCGATCGGTTCATCGGGGACCGGATTGCCAGTACCGGTGCGGACCAGTAGCAGGCCAGTCGCAGAGAGAACCCGTGGCGCGGCCCGCGAACATCCACATCACCCTGGCGGTCCAGGCCTGGCGAGTGGCGTCATTCGCGCGCCAGGCGATGAGACACCTGCCGCAGGCTCCAGAGACGGAGTCGGGCCCCCCGCAGGCAGCGCGGGGCCCTCCAGGGGCGCTGCCATCCCACCAGATGGCGACACGGCGGCCTCCAAGACGCCAACACCAGTGCCCACGGTGCGCTCGTCTCAGGGTGTGCATGACGAGCAGCGCTGCCCTGCTGGTGACCCTGGGCGCCGTCCTGGGAAGAGTCTCATGCACCCTTCACATGACGAGGAAGGCCAGCATGCGCGCCGAGGTGCTGACGGAGATGGTGAACGGCTGCGTGGCCGTGACGCGGCTCCTTCTAACGCGGTTAGAGGTTGAGGCGCATCGCGGTCCATGATATATCTCCAACGTATCTATAATTTATGAAGCATTCATGCTATTTTATTATCTGTTTTGAATGATTATGGGCTTTATTATACACTTTTATATTACTTTTGGGACTAACCTATTAACTGGAGGCCCAGCCCATATTGCTGTTTTATTGCCTGTTTCGGTATTTCGAAGAAAAGTAATATCAAATGGAGTCCAAACGGAATGAAACCTTCGACAGCGTGATTTTTGGAACTAACATGACCCAGGAAACTTGGAGTGCAAGCCAGGGGAGCATCAAGGAATCCACGAGATAGGGGGGTGTGCCCACCCCCCTGGGTGTGCCCTACCCTCTTGTGGGCCCCTCGAGGCTCCCCCGACCGACTTATTTCACCTATATAATCCATATACCCTAAAAACATCAGAGACAGAAGATAGACCGGGAGTTCTGCCGCCGCAAGCCTCAATAGCCACCAAAAACCTCTCGGGAGCCCGTTTCGGCACCCTGCCGGAGGGGGAATCCCTCACCGGTGGCCATCTTCATCATCCCGATGCTCTCCATGACGAGGAGGGAGTAGTTCACCCTCGGGGCTGAGGGTATGTACCAGTAGCTATGTGTTTGATCTCTCTCTCTCTCTCTCTCTCTCTCTCTCTCGTGTTCTCTCTATGGCACGATCTTGATGTATCGCGAGCTTTGCTATTATACTTGGATCTTATGATATTTCTCCCCCTCTACTCTCTTGTAATGAATTGAGTTTTCCCCTTGAAGTTGTTTTATCCGATTGAGTCTTTAAGGATTTGAGAACACTTGATGTATGTCTTGCCGTGCTTATCTGTGGTGACAATGGGATATCACGTGATCCACTTGATGTATGTTTTGGTGATCAACTTGCGGGTTCCGCCCATGAACCTATGCATAGGGGTTGGCACACGTTTTTGTCTTGACTCTTCGGTAGAAACTTTGGGGCACTCTTTGAAGTACTTTGTGTTGGTTGAATAGATGAATCTGAGATTGCGTGATGCATATCGTATAACCATGCCCACGGATACTTGAGGTGACAATGGAGTATCTAGGTGACATTAGGGTTTTGGTTGATTTGTGTCTTAAGGTGTTATTCTATTATGAACTCTATGATAAATTTAACGGAAAGAATAGCTTCAGGTTATTTTACTACGGACTCTTGAATAGATAGAACAGAAAGGATAACTTTGAGGTGGTTTCGTACCCTACCATAATCTCTTCGTTTGTTCTCCGCTATTAGTGGCTTTGGAGTGACTCTTTGTTGCATGTTAAGGGATAGTTATATGATCCAATTATGTTATTATTGTTGAGAGAACTTTCACTAGTGAAAGTATGAACCCTATGCCTTGTTTCCTACCATTGCAATACCGTTTACGCTCACTTTTATCATTAGTTACCTTGCTGTTTTTATATTTTGAGATTACAAAAACCTATATCTACTATCCATATTGCACTTGTATCACCATCTCTTCGCCGAACTAGTGCACCTATACAATTTGCCATTGTATTGGGTGTGTTGGGGACACAAGAGACTCCTTGTTATTTGGTTGCGGGGTTGTTTGAGAGAGACCATCTTCATCCTACGCCTCCCACGGATTGATAAACCTTAGGTCATTCACTTGAGGGAAATTTGCTACTATCCTACAAACCTCTGCACTTGGAGGCCCAACAACGTCTACAAGAAGAAGGTTGTGTAGTAGACATCAAGCTCTTTTCTGGCGCCGTTGCCCGGGAGGTGTGTGCTTGAAGGTATATCTTTAGATCTTGCAATCTAATCTTTTTGTTTCTTGTTTTATCACTAGTTCAGTTTATAAAAGAAAACTACAAAAAAACGGAGTTGAGTTTGTCTCATACGCTTCGTCTTTTAAATATCTTTCGTGAGTTTGATGAAAAGGAAAATTGTGCTCAAGTGCTAAAAGAAGAAATCTATAGAATGTTTGATACTAAATCTTTGAATGATGAGCATGATTGCAATTTGTTAGTATGAACTCTTTGAATATCCATAGTACTAATGATAATTGCACTAGTTATGATGAAAATATCTCTTATAAGCATGTTGATTTTTGTGGAGTAGATTGGATTTGCAAGTACACACCAAATAGGGAAGATAGTTATTGCAAGAGGCATAAGTATTTAGAAACTAAATTGTTGCAAGAAAGACTTGATGATTGTGCTGAAAGATTCAATATTTTTCGCGCTTTTGTGAACTTTGCAATGAACGTGGTCATTTAAATCTCCAATGCAAATTGTTTCATGGCCAAATCATGTCCAAAAATTGTGATAGCTTGATTACCCTTGGGCATCATAAAGAGCTTAGTCTTCTTTTGGCGTATGAAGAAATGAAACGTATAACTGAGGATATTCCAAAATTTAATCTTGATAGATTTCTTGATTTTGATCTAGAGAAGATTTATATGTATTGTGCGGTGAATTGCATTGAAAATCCTTATATTGCCAAGTACATAAAGAAAAGAAAGCAAATAGAAGATGATGAGAATACTAATGGAAGGGAAGAGACTTCCCAGTATCCTCCTATTATTTCTTATGATGAATCAGGTAACGAGGAGGAGCTTTCTATTCAACCAATCTCGTCAATAAGGAGCTCAAAGAGGAAGGTTGAGCCCACACATAATGTGAAGAAGAAAAAGAAAACAAGGAACAACAAAGGTAGAAAGGTATCCCTCTCAAATGATGTTGCTCCTACTACTCATTGTGATGATGATAATTGCTATACTATTGGTGCTATCTGTTGGGGAACGTTGCAGAAAATTAAAAAAAATTCCTACGGTTTCACCAAGATCCATCTATGAGTTCATCTAAGCAACGAGTCAAGGGAGTGAGTTTGCATCTACATACCACTTGTAGATTGCATGCGGAAGCGTTCAAGGGAACGGTGATGATGGAGTCGTACTCGACGTGATTCAGATCACCGATGACCAAGTGCCGAACGGACAGCACCTCCGCGTTCAACACACGTACGGAACGGACGACGTCTCCTCCATCTTGATCTAGCAAGGAGGAAGGAGAGGTTGAGGAAGACAGCTCCAACGGAAGCACGATGGCGTGGTGTTGGTGGAGAAGCAACACTCCGGCAGGGCTTCGCCAAGCTCGTGCCGGAGGAGGAGAGGTGTTGGGGAGGGGAGGGGCTGCGCCTTGGGTTGTGTGTTGCAGCCCTCCCCTCACCCCTCTATTTATAGGGGAAGGGGCAAGGGGGGCCGGCCCCTCTAGATGGGATCTAGAGGGGGGGCGGCGGCCAGGGAGGGGGGACTGCCCCCCAAGCAAAGGGGGCGCCCCCTCTAGGGTTCCCCCCCAACCCTAGGCACATGGGCCCAAAGGGGGGGGGGCGCCCAGCCCTCCAGGGGATGGTGCCCTGCCCCACACGGCCCATGTGGCCCACCAAGAGGGGTGGCCCCTCCCGGTGGACCCCCGGAACCCTCCGGTGGCCCCGGTACAATACCGATATGTCACCGAAACTTTCTGGTGTCCGCATGACAACTTCCCATATATAAATTTTTACCTCCGGACCCTTCCGGAACTCCTCGTGACGTCCGGGATCTCATCCGGGACTCCGAACAACATTCGGTAATCACATACAAGTCTTCCTAATAACCCTAGCGTCACCGAACCTTAAGTGTGTAGACCCTACGGGTTCGGGAGACATGCAGACATGACCGAGACGGCTCTTCGGTCAATAACCAACAGCGGGATCTGGATACCCATGTTGGCTCCCACATGCTTCTCGATGATGTCATCGGATGAACCACGATGTCGAGGATTCAAGCAACCCCGTATACTATTCCCTTTGTCAATCGGTACGTTACAAGCCCGAGACTCGATCGTCGGTATCCCAATACCTCGTTCAGTCTCGTTACCGGCAAGTCACTTTACTCGTACCGTAATGCATGATCCCGTGACCAAACACTTGGTCACTTTGAGCTCATTATGATGATGCATTACCGAGTGGGCCCAGAGATACCTCTCCGTCATACGGAGTGACAAATCCCAGTCTCGATCCGTGTCAACCCAACAGACACTTTCGGAGATACCTGTAGTGCACCTTTATAGTCACCCAGTTACGTTGTGACGTTTGGTACACCCAAAGCACTCCTACGGTATCCGGGAGTTACACGATCTCATGGTCTAAGGAAGAGATACTTGACATTGGAAAAGCTCTAGCAAAACGAACTACACGATCTTGTGCTATGCTTAGGATTGGGTCTTGTCCATCACGTCATTCTCCTAATGACGTGATCCCGTTTTCAATGACATCTAATGTCCATAGTCAGGAAACCATGACTATCTGTTGACCAACGAGCTAGTCAACTAGAGGCTTACTAGGGACGTATTGTGGTCTATGTATTCACACGTGTATTACGATTTCTGGATAATACAATTATAGCACGAATAAAAGACAATTATCATGAACAAGGAAATATAATAATAATGCTTTTATTATTGCCTCTAGGGCATATTTCCAATAGTCTCCCACTTGCACTAGAGTCAATAATGTAGTTACATTGTGATGAATCGAACACCCATAGAGTTCTGGTGTTGATCATGTTTTGCTCGCGAGAGAGGTTTAGTCAACGGATCTGCTACATTTAGATCCGTATGTACTTTGCAAATATCTATGTCTCCATCTTGAACATTTTCACGAATGGAGTTGAAACGACGCTTGATGTGCCTGGTCTTCTTGTGAAACCTGGGCTCCTTGGCAAGGGCAATAGCTCCAGTGTTGTCACAGAAGAGTTTGATCGGCCCCGACGCATTGGGTATGACTCCTAGGTCGGTGATGAACTCCTTCACCCAAATAGCTTCATGCACTGCCTCCGAGGCTGCCATGTACTCCGCTTCACATGTAGATCCCGCCACGACGCTCTGCTTGCAGCTGCACCAGCTTATTGCTCCACCATTCAACATATACACGTATCCAGTTTGTGACTTAGAGTCATCCAGATCTGTGTCGAAGCTAGCATCGACGTAACCCTTTACGGCGAGCTCTTCGTCACCTCCATAAACAAGAAACATGTCCTTTGTCCTTTTCAGGTACTTTAGGATATTCTTGACCGCTGTCCAGTGTTCCTTGCCGCGATTACTTTGGTACCTTCCTACCAAACTCACGGCAAGGTTTACATCAGGTCTGGTACACAGCATGGCATACATAATAGATCCTATGGCTGAATCATAGGGGATGACACTCATCTCTTCTTTATCTTTTGCCGTGGTCGGGCATTGAGCCGAGCTCAATCTCACACCTTGCAATACAGGCAAGAACCCCTTCTTGGACTGATCCATTTTGAACTTCTTCAAAATCTTATCAAGGTATGTGCTTTGTGAAAGACCTATGAGGCGTCTCGATCTATCTCTATAGATCTTGATGCCTAATATATAAGCAGCTTCTCCAAGGTCTTTCATTGAAAAACTCTTATTCAAGTAGGCCTTAATGCTGTCCAAAAGTTCTATATCATTTCCCATCAAAAGTATGTCATCTACATATAATATGAGAAATGCTACAGAGCTCCCACTCACTTTCTTGTAAACGCAGGCTTCTCCATAAGTCTGCATAAACCCAAACGCTTTGATCGTCTCATCAAAGCGAATGTTCCAACTCCGAGATGCTTGCACCAGCCCATAAATGGATCGCTGGAGCTTGCATACCTTGTTAGCATACTCAGGATCGACAAAACCTTCCGGCTGCATCATATACAGTTCTTCCTTAAGATGTCCGTTAAGGAATGCCGTTTTGACGTCCATTTGCCATATCTCATAATCATAGTATGCGGCAATTGCTAACATGATTCGGACGGACTTCAGCTTCGCTACGGGAGAGAATGTCTCGTCATAGTCAATCCCTTGAACTTGTCGATAACCCTTAGCGACAAGTCGAGCTTTATAGACAGTAATATTACCATCCGCGTCTGTCTTCTTCTTAAAGATCCATTTGTTTTATATCGCTCGTCGTTCATCGGGCAAGTCTGTCAAAGTCCATACTTTGTTTTCATACATGGATTCTACCTCGGATTTCATGGCTTCAAGCCATTTGTTGGAATCTGGGCCCGCCATTGCTTCTTCATAGTTCGAAGGTTCACCGTTGTCCAACAACATGATTTCTAGGACAGGGTTGCCGTACCACTCTGGTGCGGAATGTGTCCTTGTGGACCTACGAAGTTCAGTAGCAACTTGATCCAAAGTACCTTGATCATCATCATTATTTTTCTCTTTAGTTGGTGTAGGCATCACAGGAACATTTTCCTGAGCTGCACTACTATCCCGTTCCAGAGGCAGTACTTCATCGAGTTCTACTTTCCTCCCACTTACTTCTGTCGAGAGAAACTCCTTTTCCAGAAAGGATCCGTTCTTGGCAACAAAGATCTTGCCCTCGGATCTTAAGTAGAAGGTATACCCAATGGTTTCTTTAGGGTATCCTATGAAGACACATTTTTCCGACTTCGGTTCGAGCTTTTCAGGTTGAAGTTTCTTGACATAAGCATCGCATCCCCAAACTTTTAGAAACGACAGCTTAGGTTTCTTCCCAAACCATAATTCATACGGTGTCGTCTCAACGGATTTAGATGGTGCCCTATTTAAAGTGAATGTAGCTGTCTCTAGAGCGTATCCCCAAAATGATAGCGGTAAATCGGTAAGAGACATCATAGATCGCACCATATCCAATAGAGTGCGATTACGACGTTCGGACACACCGTTACGCTGCGGTGTTCCAGGCGGCGTGAGTTGCGAAACGATTCCACATTTTCTTAAGTGTGTACCAAATTCGTGACTTAAATATTCTCCTCCATGATCCGATTGTAAGAACTTTATCTTTCAGTCACGTTGATTCTCTACTTCATTCTGAAATTCCTTGAACTTTTCAAAGGTCTCAGACTTGTGTTTCATCAAGTAGACATACCCATATCTACTGAAGTCATCAGTGAGAGTGAGAACATAACGATATCCTCCGTGAGCCTCAACGCTCATTGGACCGCACACATCGGTATGTATGATTTCCAACAAGTTGGTTGCTCGCTCCATTGTTCCGGAGAACGGGGTCTTGGCCATTTTGCCCATGAGGCATGGTTCGCATGTGTCGAATGATTCATAATCGAGAGACTCTAAAAGTCCATCAGCATGGAGCTTCTTCATGCGCTTGACACCAATGTGACCAAGGCGGCAATGCCACAAGTATGTGGGACTATCGTTATCAACTTTACATCTTTTGGTATTCACGCTATGAATATGTGTAACATTACGTTCGAGATTCATTAAGAATAAACCATTGACAATTGGGGCATGACCATAAAACATATCTCTCATATAAATAGAACAACCATTATTCTCGGATTTAAATGAGTAGCCATCTCGTATTAAACGAGATCCAGATACAATGTTCATGCTGAAACTTGGTACTAAATAACAATTATTGAGGTTTAAAACTAATCCCATAGGTAAATGTAGAGGTAGCGTGCCGACGGCGATCACATCGACCTTGGAACCATTCCCGACGCGCATCATCACCTCGTCCTTCGCCAGTCTCCGCTTATTCCGCAGCTCCTGCTGTGAGTTACAAATGTGAGCAACGACACCAGTATCAAATACCCAGGAGTTACTATGAGTACTGGTAAGGTACACATCAATTACATGTATATCAAATATACCTTTAGTGTTGCCGGCCTTCTTGTCTGCTAAGTATTTGGGGTGGTTCCGCTTCCAGTGACCCTTCCCTTTGCAATAAAAGCACTCAGTTTCAGGCTTGGGTCCATTCTTTGACTTCTTCCCGGCAACTGGCTTACCGGGCGCGGCAACATCTTTGCCGTCCTTCTTGAAGTTCTTCTTACCCTTGCCCTTTTTGAACTTAGTGGTCTTATTGACCATCAACACTTGATGTTCTTTCTTGATTTCAACCTCTGCTGACTTCAGCATTGAAAATACTTCAGGAATGGTCTTCACCATCCCCTGCATATTGTAGTTCATCACAAAACTCTTGTAGCTTGGTGGGAGCGACTGAAGGATTCTGTCAATGACCGCCTCATCCGGGAGGTTAATGTCCAGCTGGGACAGGCGGTTGTGCAACCCAGATAGTTTGAGTATATGCTCACTGACAGAACTATTTTCCTCCATCTTACAACTATAGAACTTGTCGGAGACTTCAAATCTCTCGACCCGGGCATGAGCTTGGAAAACTAGTTTCAGCTCCTCGAACATCTCATATGCTCCGTGTTGCTCAAAACGCTTTTGGAGCCCCGGTTCTAAGCTGTAAAGCATGCCGCACTGAACGAGGGAGTAATCATCAGCACGAGACTGCCAAGCATTCATAATGTCTTGGTTCTCTGGGACGGGAGCGTCACCTAGCGGTCCTTCTAGGACATATTGTTTCCTGGCAGCTATGAGGATGATCCTCAGGTTCCGGACCCAGTCCGTATAGTTGCTGCCATCATCTTTCAGCTTGGTTTTCTCTAGGAATGCGTTGAAGTTCATGTTGACATGAGCGGCGGCCATTTGATCTACAAGACATATTTGCAAAGGTTTTAGACTAAGTTCATGATAATTAAGTTCATCTTATCAAATTATTATAATGAACTCCCACTCAGATTAGACATCCCTCTAGTCATCTAAGTGTTACACGATCCGAGTCGACTAGGCCGTGTCCAATCATCACGTGAGACGGACTAGTCATCGTCGGTGAACATCTCCATGTTGATCGTATCTTCCATACGACTCGTGTTCGACCTTCCGGTCTCTGTGTTCCGAGGCCATGTCTGTACATGCTAGACTCGTCAAGTTAACCCTAAGTGTTTTGCATGTGTAAATCTGTCTTACACCCGTTGTATGTGAACGTAAGGATCTATCACACCCGATCATCACGTGGTGCTTCGAAACGACGAACTTTAGCAATGGTGCACAGTTAGGGGAGAACACTTCTTGAAGTTGTTGTAAGGGATCATCTTATTTACAACCGTCATTCCAAGTAAACAAGATGCATAAAATCATAATAAACATCACATGCAATTATATAGTAGTGACATGATATGGACAATATCATATAGCTCCTTCGATCTCCATCTTCGGGGCTCCATGATCATCTTCGTCACCGGCATGACACCATGATCTCCATCATCATGATCTCCATCATTGTGTCTTCATGAAGTTGTCACGCCAACGACTACTTCTACTTCTATGGCTAACGCGTTTAGAATTAAAGTAAAGTAATTTACATGGCGTTCTTCAATGACACGCAGGTCATACAAAAAATAAAGACAACTCCTATGGCTCCTGCCGGTTGTCATACTCATCGACATGCAAGTCGTGATTCCTATTACAAGAACATGATCTCATACATCACAATATATCATTCATCATTCATCACAACTTCTGGCCATATCACATCACATGACAATTGCTGCAAAACAAGTTAGACGTCCTCTAACTGTTGTTGCATCTTTTACGTGGCTGCAACTGGGTTCTAGCAAGAACGTTTTCTTACCTACGAATAACCACAATGTGATTTTTGTCAACTTCTATTTACCCTTCATAAGGACCCTTTTCATCGAATCCGCTCCAACTAAAGTGGGAGAGACAGACACCCGCCAGCCACCTTATGCAACTAGTGCATGTCAGTCGGTGGAACCGGTCTCACGTAAGCGTACGTGTAAGGTTGGTCCGGGCCGCTTCATCCCACAACACCACTGAAGCAAGATAATACTAGTAGCGGCAAGCAAGTTGACAAGATCTACGCCCACAACAAAATTGTTTTCTACTTGTGCAATAGAGAACTACGCATAGACCTAGCTCATGATGCCACTGTTGGGGAACGTTGCAGAAAATTAAAAAAATTTCCTACGGTTTCACCAAGATCCATCTATGAGTTCATCTAAGCAACGAGTCAAGGGAGTGAGTTTGCATCTACATACCACTTGTAGATCGCGTGCGGAAGCGTTCGAGGGAACGGTGATGATGGAGTCGTACTCGACGTGATTCAGATCACCGATGACCAAGTGCCGAACGGACAGCACCTCCGCGTTCAACACACGTACGGAACGGACGACGTCTCCTCCGTCTTGATCCAGCAAGGAGGAAGGAGAGGTTGAGGAAGACAGCTCCAACGGCAGCACGACGGCGTGGTGTTGGTGGAGAAGAAACACTCCGGCAGGGCTTCGCCAAGCTCGTGACGGAGGAGGAGAGGTGTTGGGGAGGGGAGGGGCTGCGCCTTGGGTTGTGTGTTGCAGCCCTCCCCTCACCCCTCTATTTATAGGGGAAGGGGCAAGGGGGGCCGGCCCCTCTAGATGGGATCTAGAGGGGGGCGGCGGCCAGGGAGGGGGGACTTGCCCCCCAAGCAAAGGGGGCGCCCCCTCTAGGGTTCCCCCGACCCTAGGCACATGGGCCCAAAGGGGGGGGGCGCCCAGCCCTCCAGGGGCTGGTGCCCTGCCCCACGCGGCCCATGTGGCCCACCAAGAGGGGTGGCCCCTCCCGGTGGACCCCCGGAACCCTTCCGGTGGCCCCGGTACAATACCGATATGTCACCGAAACTTTCTGGTGTCCGCATGACAACTTCCCATATATAAATTTTTACCTCCGGACCCTTCCGGAACTCCTCGTGACGTCCGGGATCTCATCCGGGACTCCGAACAACATTCGGTAATCACATACAAGTCTTCCTAATAACCCTAGCGTCACCGAACCTTAAGTGTGTAGACCCTACGGGTTCGGGAGACACGCAGACATGACCGAGATGGCTCTCCGTTCAATAACCAACAGCGGGATCTGGATACCCATGTTGGCTCCCACATGCTCCTCGATGATGTCATCGGATGAACCATGATGTCGAGGATTCAAGCAACCCCGTATACTATTCCCTTTGTCAATCGATACGTTACAAGCCCGAGACTCGATCGTCGGTATCCCAATACCTCGTTCAGTCTCATTACCGGCAAGTCACTTTACTCGTACCGTAATGCATGATCCCGTGACCAAACACTTGGTCACTTTGAGCTCATTATGATGATGCATTACCGAGTGGGCCCAGAAATACCTCTCCGTCATACGGAGTGACAAATCCCAGTCTCGATCCGTGTTAACCCAACAGACACTTTCAGAGATACCTGTAGTGCACCTTTATAGTCACCCAGTTACGTTGTGACGTTTGGTACACCCAAAGCACTCCTACGGTATCTGGGAGTTACACGATCTCATGGTCTAAGGAAGAGATACTTGACATTGGAAAAGCTCTAGCAAAATGAACTACACGGTCTTGTGCTATGCTTAGGATTGGGTCTTGTCCATCACGTCATTCTCCTAATGACGTGATCCCGTTTTCAATGACATCTAATGTCCATAGTCAGGAAACCATGACTATCTGTTGACCAACGAGCTAGTCAACTAGAGGCTTACTAGGGACGTTTTGTGGTCTATGTATTCACATGTGTATTGTGATTTCCGGATAATACAATTATAGCATGAATAAAAGACAATTATCATGAACGAGGAAATATAATAATAATGCTTTTATTATTGCCTCTAGGGCATATTTCCAACACTATCCATATTTTTAATGATGAGAGTGATTATGCTTATGATATGAAAAGTCTCAAGCTTGGGGAAGCTATGTTTGATGAGGATGACATATTTGAGAATATATTTGCTGAAATTAATGTTTGTCCCTAGCTTGGGGATGCTATGTTTGATGAAGATGATATTTTTAGCATCCCAAGTTTTGATATGCAAAGTTGTTATGATGATAGCATGCCTCTTACCTATGATGATTATATTGATGAAAGTGGGTTTGGAAGAGTGTCAACTTTATTTAGTGATGATTCCACTAGCTTGGAAGAGGTTTCAATCGATTACGATGAGAATGAAGTTGCTACTTATGATGATTATTGTGATGAAACTTATGCTATAAAAAGTAGTGATGATTATATTTATAGAACTTGTCATGATTATGATTACCCTTTTTCTGAACATTACTCTTTTAATGTGGAAACATTTTTTAGTGTTCAAGTCTCTTATGATACTCCCACTATTCCGAATGAGAAGAATTTTGCTTATGTGGAGAGTAATAAAATTTCTATGCTTGTAGATCATGAAAAGAATGCTTTAGGTGCTGGTTATATTGTTGAATTCATTCATGATGCTACTGAAAATTATTATGAGGGACGAACATATGCTTGTAGAAATTGCAATAATATCAAGTTTCCTCTCTATGTGTTGAAAATCTTGAAGCTATGCTTGTTTTACCTTCCTATGCTAGTTGATTATTGTTCCCATAACTTGTTTGCTCACAAAATCCGTATGCATAGGAAGTGGGTTAGGCTTAAATGTGCTAGTCATATGCTTCATGATGCTCCCGTTATGTTTCCATTATTATCTTTTATGTGAGCATCATTGTCATCATCATGCCTAGCTAGAAAGGCATTAAAGAAAAGCGCTTGTTGGGAGACAACCCAATATTTATCCTTACTGTTTTTGTGTGTTCACATGATTATGATACTGTAGTAATAATGTTTTATAGCTTTTGTTTCAATAAAGTGCCAAGTAAGACCTTTAGGATAGCTTACGGTGATAGTTGTGTTGATCCTGCTGAGAATCAGAAACTTTTGCACCCAGTAAATTAGTTTTGTTAATTCACAGAAACGTGCTTATTATCTGATTATTTTTGCTCTGGATTGGTAAACACACTTCTCAGGTCTTCCTAATTTGGTAGGATTTTTGGAGTTCCAGAAGTATATGTTTGATACAGATTACTACAGACTGTTCTGTTTTTGACAGATTCTATTTTCTATGTGTTGTTTGCTTATTTTGATGAATCTGTGAGTACTATCGGAGTGTATGAACCAGAGAGAAGTTAGAATAAAGTAAATATTACACCAATATGAATTCAGAATGAGTTCATTACAGTACCTAAGTGGTGGTTTTATTTTCTTATACTAACGGAACTTACGAGTTTTCTGTTGAGTTTTGTGTTGTGAAGTTTTCAAGTTTTGGGTAAAGATTCGATGGACTATGGAATAAGGAGTGGCAAGAGCCAAATCTTGGGGATGCCCAAGGAACCCCAATATATTCAATAATAACCAATAGCCTAAGCTTGGGGATGCCCCAGAAGGCATCCCCTCTTTCGTCTTCGTTCATCGGTAACTTTACTTGGAGCTATATTTTTATTCACCACATGATATGTGTTTTGCTTGGAGCGTCATTTTCTCTTGTTAGTATTTGCTTGATGTTATTTGGAATAATGTTTTGCATCTTTATTTTCAATAAAAATGTCAGGGATAGCCTTTACCATGCTTATTTTGCTAATATACTTGTAGCTGTTGAAAACAGAAAGTTTACCGCTGTTGCAATAATTCCCTAGAAAAGTCAGAGAATGGTATAATGTTGAAACTTTTTGCATATTTATCTCTGATAAATATTCTACAGCTTAGTATTTTTCTCATAATTTTTGGAGTTAGGGAAGTATGATGAATCTTGCATTCTTTACAGACTGTACTGTTTTGACAGATTGCTGTTATGTTTGCATTGTTCGCATATGTTTGCTTGATTAATGATTCTATTTGAGGATAGGAGTTATAAATATTAAGAGGCATTTAGTATGAAATGTTGAATAATAATTTTAGTAATTTGTTACAGTAGAAAATGATAAGGTTTTGCATTGGTTTATACTAACCTATCTCACGAGTTCTTGTTGAGTTTGGTGTGGATGAAGCTTTTGATAAAAAGAGAAACCATGATATGAGAGGAATTAAGGAGACACAAAAGTTCAAGCTTGGGGATGCCCAAGGCACCCCAAGATAATATTCCAAGAAGTCTCAAGCATCTAAGCTTGGGGATGCCTCGATAGGCATCCCACCTTTCTTCTTCAACAACTATCGGTTAGTATCGGTTGAGCCTAAGTTTTTGCTTCTTCACATGAGTTGTGCTATCCTTGCAATGTCATTTTATTTTGTTTTGCTTGCTGTTTGAATAAAATACCAAGATATGAAATTCCTAAATGAGAGAGAGTCTTCGCATAGTTACATAATTATTTAGCTACTCATTGATCTTCACTTATATCTTTTTGGAGTAGTTTTTCATTCACTCGTGTGCTTCACTTATATCCTATGAGCAAATTGTTGAATGAGTTGATAGTCATAAATCTTAAATTATATATGTCTCATTTGCTTATCCCATGGGGAGTAATGACTTAACATCTAAGAAGTAGAGGTTGTAAATTTATTGAAGGTTAGCAAGCATTGTATTGGTCATTTGAACAATTCATGAAAGAATATTGAAGGAAGAGAGATTTCATATATAAATACACTATCCTAGACATCTTTTATAATTGGGAGAACTCATTTAGTATGACATGCTAAAGAGTTGATGTTGGACAAGGAAGACAACATAATGGGTTATGTTTTCGCACATCTCAGTTAAAGTATATTGTCATGGATCATTCAAACATGTTGAGCTTGCATTTCCCCCTCATGCTAGCCAAAATTCCTTGTACCTACTTGTGCTTCCAAATATCCTTAAACCTAGTTTTTCCATGAGAGTCCACTATACCTACCTATGGATTGAGTAAGATCCATCAAGTAAGTTGTCATCGGTGCAAGCAATAAAAATTGCTCTCTAAATATGTATGATATTTTGGTGTGAAGAAAATAGCTTTATACGATCTTGTTATGGAAGCAATAAAAGCGACGGACTACATAATAAAGGTCCATATACAAGTGGCAATATAAAGTGACGTTCATTCGCATTAAGATTTTGTGCATCCAACCCTAAAAGAGCATGACAACCTCTGCTTCCCTCTGCAAAGGGCCTATCTTTTACTTTATGTCTTTTACTTTTATGCAAGAGTCAAGGTGATCTTCACCTTTTCCTTTTTCATTTTATCCTTTGGCAGGCACCTCGTGTTGGGAAGATCCTGATATATATATCCAATTGGATGTAAGTTAGTATGAACTATTATTGTTGACATCACCCAAAGGTGAATATGTTGGGAGGCAACACTATAAGCCCCTATCTTTCTCAGTGTCCGATTGAAACTCCATAACCATTAGTATTGCATGAGTGTTAGCAATTATAGAAGACTATATGATAGTTGAGTATGTGGAGTTTGCTATTCCTGAAAATAAGATGAATTGTAATTATTTGATGATTGAGAATGAAGTTTGCTAGTTTTCAAGAAAGTTTATGGTCTATGCTTTAACATGTGAATTGTTTGTTACTTGATTGTGAGAAGTTTTATGAGATGAACTGCTGTTATGACATATAATCATGCTAGAAAAGGTGATTGAAATTATCATTGATCAAACTTGTGCACATGCTAGCATTCACACTTCATAAATTTATTCTTTATTATTTACCTACTCGAGGACGAGCAGGAATTAAGATTGGGGATGCTGATACGTCTCCAACGCATTATAATTTATGAAGCACTCATGCTATTTTATTATCTGTTTTGAATGATTATGGGCTTTATTATACACTTTTATATTACTTTTGGGACTAACCTATTAACTGGAGGCCTAGCACATATTGTTGTTTTATTGCCTGTTTCAGTATTTCGAAGAAAAGTAATATCAAACGGAGTCCAAACGGAATGAAACCTTCGGCAGCATGATTTTTGGAACGAACGTGACCCAGGAAACTTGGAGTGCAAGCCAGGGGAGCATCAAGGAAGCCACGAGATAGGGGGGCGCGCCCACCCCCTGGGCGCGCCTAACCTCTCATGGGCCCCTCGAGGCTCCCCCGACCGACTTCTTTTGCCTATATAATCCCATATACCCTAAAAACATCGGAGACAGAAGATAGATCGGGAGTTCCGCTGCCGCAAGCCTCTGTAGCCACCAAAAACCTCTTGGGGGCCCGTTCGGGCACCCTGCCGGAGGGGGAATCCCTCACCGGTGGCCATCTTCATAATCCCGGTGCTCTCCATGACGAGGAGGGAGTAGTTCACACTCGGGGCTGAGGGTATGTACTAGTAGCTATGTGTTTGGTCTCTCTCTCTCTCTCTCTCTCTCTCTCTCTCTCTCTCTCTCTCGTGTTCTCTCTATGGCACGATCTTGATGTATCACGAGCTTTGCTATTATAGTTGGATCTTATGATGTTTCTCCCCCTCTACTCTCTTGTAATGAATTGAGTTTTCCCCTTGAAGTTGTTTTATCGGATTGAGTCTTTAAGGATTTGAGAACACTTGATGTATGTCTTGACGTGCTTATCTATGGTGACATGGGATATCACGTGATCCACTTGATGTATGTTTTGGTGATCAACTTGCGGGTTCCGCCCATGAACCTATGCATAGGGGTTGGCACACGTTTTCGTCTTGACTCTCCGGTATAAACTTTGGGGCACTCTTTGAAGTACTTTGTGTTGGTTGAATAGATGAATCTGAGATTGTGTGATGCATATTGTATAACCATGCCCATGAATACTTGAGGTGACAATGGAGTATCTAGGTGACATTAGGGTTTTGGTTGATTTGTGTCTTAAGGTGTTATTCTATTATGAACTCTATGATAGATTGAACGGAAAGAATAGCTTCACGTTATTTTACTACGGACTCTTGAATAGATAGAACAGAAAGGATAACTTTGAGGTGGTTTCATACCCTACCATAATCTCTTCGTTTGTTCTCCGCTATTAGTGGCTTTGGAGTGACTCTTTGTTGCATGTTAAGGGATAGTTATATGATCCAATTATGTTATTATTGTTGAGAGAACTTGCACTAGTGAAAGTATGAACCCTATGCCTTGTTTCCTACCATTGCAATACCGTTTATGCTCACTTTTATCTTTAGTTACCTTGCTGTTTTTATATTTTTAGATTACAAAAACCTATATCTACTATCCATATTGCACTTGTATCACCATCTCTTCGCCGAACTAGTGCACCTATACAATTTGCCATTCTATTGGGTGTGTTGGGGACACAAGAGACTCTTTTTTATTTGGTTGCAGGGTTGTTTGAGAGAGACCATCTTCATCCTACACCTCCCACGGATTGATAAACCTTAGGTCATCCACTTGAGGGAAATTTGCTACTGTCCTACAAACCTCTGCACTTGGAGGCCCAACAACGTCTACAAGAAGAAGGTTGTGTAGTAGACATCAGTCCACACAACTTTCACCACCACCCACGCCAGCAGAAGCCCTAGCACACGCGCACTTGCTCCTCGATTTTCCTCCCGCCGCGGAGAAGCTCGACGAATGGACGGCCACCGTCCAGAGCCTCGTCGGCATCGCCAACAATGATGAGTTGCAGCCGGTGGGACCCATACGCTGTCGCTCAGTCGGGCTACCGCATGCCAGCGGAGGCCGGGCCTGAGGCGATGCTGCCATGGTGCACTCCCCTCCTCCATCCCGACCACCGCGGGTATCGGTCCGTCGCGACGACGCCCGTGATGATATCTCCATAGCGTCATCCGACCCACGAACCCACCGCGACTAACGCCAGGTTCTTCAGGAGCGAGTTCATGAAGACGCTCAAACCACCATCGAGCGCCGGCGCGACGCGCGCCACCAGTCAGACAGGCGGGCAGGGCCCACTACGGACCACCCAGCGCCGGGAGGCTACGGTGGCCTACCTTACGAGGTAGGTTGTCTGGCCTTCACCCGTGAGCTGCGGCAGTTCCAGTGGCCCCTGTTGGAAATATGCCCTAGAGGCAATAATAAATTAGTTATTATTATTATTATATTTCCTTGTTCATGATAATCGTTTATTATCCATGCTATAATTGTATTGATAGGAAACTCAGATACATGTGTGGGTACATAGACAACACCATGTCCCTAGTAAGCCTCTAGTTGACTAGCTCATTGATCAATAGATGATTAGTTTCCTGACCATGGACATTGGATGTCGTTGATAATGGGATCACATCATTAGGAGAATGATGTGATGGACAAGACCCAATCCTAAGCCTAGCACAAAGATCGTGTAGTTCGTATGCTAAAGCTTTTCTAATGTCAAGTATCATTTCCTTAGACCATGAGATTGTGCAACTCCCGGATACCGTAGGAATGCTTTGGGTGTACCAAACGTCACAACGTAACTGGGTGGCTATAAAGGTGCACTACGGGTATCTTCGAAAGTGTCTGTTGGGTTGGCACGAATCGAGACTGGGATTTGTCACTCCATGTGACGGAGAGGTATCTCTGGGCCCACTCGGTAGGACATCATCATAATGTGCACAATGTGACCAAGGGGTTGATCATGGGATGATGTGTTACGGAACGAGTAAAGAGACTTTCCGGTAACGAGATTTAACAAGGTATCGGGATACCGACGATCGAATCTCGGGCAAGTACTATACCGCTAGACAAAGGGAATTGAATACGGGATTGATTGAATCCTCGACATCGTGGTTCATCCGATGAGATCATCATGGAACATGTGGGAACCAACATGGGTATCCAGATCCCACTGTTGGTTATTGGACAGAGAGTTGTCTCGGTCATGTCTACGTGTCTCCCGAACCCATAGGGTCTACACACTTAAGGTTCGATGACGCTAGGGTTATAGGGAATAGATATACGTGGTTACCGAATGTTGTTTGGAGTCCCGGATGAGATCCCGGACGTCACGAGGAGTTCCGGAATGATCCGAAGGTAAAGATTTATATATGGGAAGTCCTGTTTTGGTCACCGGAAAAGTTTCGGGTGCTATCGGTAACGTACCGGGACCACCGGGAGGATCTCGGGGGTCCACTGGCCCCAGAGGGCTGCATGGGCCAAGTGTGGGAGGGAACCTGCCCCAGGTGGGCTGGTGCTCCCCCCCCACCAGGGCCCAAGGCGCCTAGGGTTTGGGGAGGGGGCGCCTCCACCTTGCTTTGGGGAGGTTGGCACTGTTAGTAAGCAACGCCAAGGGTATTTCCAGAAGATGGTTTCTGAAGAAACGGCGCTGGTCGATACTGCATCCCTTCGTTGCAACACAAGATCTACAAGGTATGATGGCTTCAGAGTGCCAATGATCACTGACACTAAGAAGGGGCAGTCTAAGGTCAAACCTAGGGGTGCTCCCTCGATTGCTTGCTCCTCAAAAGCGACCAATCCCTGCAACAAATCGCTGCTGAATCCCTCTGCATCTGGTGAACAGCTGCCTCCTCCAACGCCCATCGATCAGCTGCAGTATGTGGGCACGGCTCTGTGTGGAATTCCCCCTGATGATCTCAGCACTAAAAAGCTCCTGGAGGGCGAAGAAGGGGATGAACCAAATCAACACTAAGTGGGATGTCAGCGAATAAGCAGTGGAACATCCTATGCTGGAACGTGTGTGGAATCAATTATGAGAAGAAACACCTCGCGATCCGCAATGCAATTGATGTCAGTGGATGTTTCGTCGTTTGTTTTCAGGAAACTAAACGTACCTCTTTTGATGCCTCTTATGTTAAACTTTTTTGTCCTAAACAATTTGATATGTTTGAATTTGTACCCTCTGTGGGTAGCTCTGGAGGGATCTTAACTACATGGAAGAGCTCGGTTTTCACTGGCGTGGCTGTTTTCTCTGAAACTTTTGCGTTAGGCGTCAGACTTACCTCAACACAGTCAGGCGATTCTTGGACGCTCGTAAATATTTATGGCCCTTGTAACGATCCAAATAGAGCGCATTTTACTTCGTGGTTATTTGATCTGGATATCCCTACGGGTGAAGATTGGCTTCTCCTCGGCGATTTTAATTTTATCCACGCGCCGGATAACCGCAATAGAGGAGGAGGGGATGCTAACGATATGCTGCTCTTTAATGAACTCATACGTCAGCACTCCCTCGTCGAACTCCCAATCAAGGGGCGCTCGTTTACATGGAGCAATATGCAATCCGATCCACTCCTCGAACAGCTTGACTGGCACTTCACCTCCGTCAACTGGGCAGCCAACTATCCGAACTCTATGGTTATGCCGCTTGGTAAACCCACATCAGACCATGTCCCGTGCTATGTAAGTATCCAATCCAGGATACCAAAGTCCAAAATTTTCCGCTTCGAGGACTATTGGATCAAGCAACCAGGTTTTTTTGAAGTGGTTCAACGATCTTGGGCTAAACATTGCTATGCTTCAAATGTCGCCGCTATCCTGTGCAAGAAACTTAAGACCTTGCGTTATGATCTGAAACAGTGGAGCAGGAAAATATCTAAACTGTCCTTGTTTATTGAGAACTGCAATAAAACCCTTCTAGAGATAGATGGGTTGGAAGAAAGAATGAGGCTGACCTTACCTGAAGCCAACTTCAGAAGAATTTTGAAGCACCACCTCCTTCACCTGCTGGAGTGTAAAAAGGCTTATTGGAGGAAACGTTGCACTATCAGGCAATTCAAATTTGGAGACGGCAACACAAAATTCTTCCATAGGGTGGCTACGGAACGGTACCGTAGAAACATCATTGCCACGCTGAGACTGCCCGATGATATGATCATCCATGACCACCTGGGTAAAGAGGCAGTTCTGTTCCAAGCCTTTAAAGACAGGTTGGGCTTCTCTAATCAAACCAACATGAAATTTGACCAGAAGCGTATCATAAAAAAGGTCGATGGACTCCAGCATCTGTCGGCCCCTTTCACTCGCAGGGAGATTGATCAAGTGGTCAATGAGTTGCCGTCTGACCATGTCCCTGGCCCAGATGGCTTCAGTGGTAGCTTCATCAAGACGTGCTGGCATATCATTAAAGAGGACTTTTACCGGCTTTGTTTTGATTATCACACAGGTAATCTTGACCTTGAAAGTCTGAATACTGGGTACATCACTCTCATTCCCAAAACCCAGTCCTCGGAAACTGCCAATGATTATCGCCTAATAACCCTCCTGGACTGCTGTCTGAAACTGCTGACGAAGCTTCTCGCAAACCGCCTGCAGAAAGTGATTCTTAAGATCATACACAGAAACCAGTATAGTTTTTTGCGAGGGAGCTCGATCCAGGACTGTGTGGTGTGGGCTTTTGAATTTATACACCAATGCCAAGCGTCGGGCCGTGCGATCGCCATTCTGAAACTAGACTTTGCCAAGGCCTTCGACACAATCGAACATGCCCCGATGATGGAGATCATGAAATGTATGGGCTTTGACAACAAGTGGCTTGGGTGGATGAACAACCTGTTTTTGACTGGCAAATCCTCAGTCCTCCTCAATGGGACCCCGGGCAAACCTTTCTTCTGTTTACGGGGTGTGCGCCAAGGCGACCCACTGTCCCCGCTCATTTTTGTGCTTGCGGCCGATCTCTTGCAAGCCGCCATTAACGATGCATACAGAGCAGGAGCCCTGCAGCTTCCGATCCCAGTTCCTGATGACGACTATCCTGTCATTCAATACGCCGATGACACTATCCTAGTGATGCGCGTGGATCAGTCCCAGGCGGAAACCATCAAGATCATTCTTCAGGACTACGCGGCGTCAGTAGGGCTACACATAAATTTTCAAAAGTCCACTCTGATCACTGTCAATACCGATGCATCTGATACCTCTCGCTTGGCACAAGTCTTTGGTTGCACGGTCGGCTCCATGCCATTCACATACCTGGGGCTGCCCATGGGAACCACACGACCCACGGTGACTGATCTCATGACGCTGGTGGCCTCGGTCGATCTTGGCTCAAAGCTTACGCTAGTTAACTCTGTGATCACGTCCCTCGCGATTTAAGCCATGTGCTCCATCAGATTGCCACCAAAGATCCTTGAGCACCTTGATAAACTCAGGCGGTACTGCCTGTGGGTTAAGACCACGGACGATGGCATGAAAGCGGTCTCGCTGGCAGCTTGGGATTTGATCTGCCGTCCCAAAAACAAAGGCGGCCTCGGCATCATTGATCTAAAGATTCAGAACCAGGGACTGCTCCTCAAACAACTACACAAGTTCTATAATCGCATGGACCTTCCATGGGTGAAATTGGTTTGGACTGCCTACTACAATGGCCTGGTCCCGCATGCGAATGATCCGTGTGGATCTTTTTGGTGGCGCGACATCATCCACCTTGCGCCGGTCTACAGGTGGGTCACGACTGTCCAAGTAGGGGATGTGAGCACAACCCTGTTTTGGAAGGACATGTGGCATCAGGATGTGTTGGCAGACACCCACCCTCGGTTGTTTTCCTATTCAAAGAATGATGACGTGTCGGTGCAGAATCTTCTGACCGCATCTACGCTCGGCCAGAACTTCCATCTGCCACTCTCGGTGCAGGCAAGAGGTGAGCTTGATGATCTCCAAAACAGCGTGGCCCTGATTGAGCTGACTGAGACAAATGACTCCTGGAGATGCATCTGGGGATCGGAAAGCTTTGATTTTGGCAAATTCTACCTGCATTGCTTTCGTGATGAGGTAGCCTACAAAGCCATTGAGTGGATCTGGAAGACCAAATGCACTAACAAGTGGAGGGTTTCTCTTGGTTGCTACTTGCGGACAGACTCAACACGAGGGGCCTACTCAAGAGAAAAAATATGAAGCTCAGGGACAATAACTATGCCTGCTTGTTGTGTAGTAACCCCCCCCCCCGAGGAGACAGTTGAGCATCTATTCTTTCACTGCGAGTTTAGCAAATCGTGTTGGGCGAAGCTGGGAATCTCCTGGCCCGCAGTTGGAAACAGGTTACAACTAGTGCACGCAGCGAAAAACATGTGGTCTGGGCCTATGTTCATGGATATTTTCATTGTCGCGACCTGGAGCATCTGGAAGGAACGTAACAACAAACATTTTAGGGGGGTGGCGCCCACGGTGGATGGGTGGCGGCAAAGATTCCGCAATGACTTTGGCATGATGAGACACAGAGTCAGAGAGGCCCTAGTTCCATTGGTTGAGCAGCTGGTTGCTTCCACTTGATTGTTTCTCTGTTTTGAGTTTGTATTAGATGGTTTTCCTTTCTGCCTACCTTTCTGTACTCTTGGTGTACAGACCCTCTCCTTTCCTCCTCAGTAGATGTAAACTCACACATGTAATTCTGTCTTGATGGGGTTTTAATATAAAGTCAGTGCGGGGGTGCCCTCAATGTCATAAGTTCCTCAAAAAAAAAGTTTCCCCCTCTCCCCCCCCCCCTTGTCCGCACCCTAGATGGGTTTTGGGGCTGCCGCCACCACTAGGGAGGGAACCCTAGATGGGGGCGCAGCCCCTCCCCTTCCCCTATATATACTTGAGGTATTGGGGGCCGCAAACACATGAGTTTTCCTCTCTCTTGGTGTAGCCCTACCTCTCTCCCTCCTCGTCTCTTGCGGTGCTTGGCGAAGCCCTGCTGGAGTGCCACGCTCCTCCACCACCACCACACTGTCGTGCTGCTACTGGACGGAGTCTTCCCCAACCTCTCCCTCTCTCCTTGCTGGATCAAGGCATGGGAGACGTCACCGGGCTGCATGTGTGTTGAACGCGGAGGTGCCGTTCGTTCGGCACTAGGATCATCGGTGATTTGGATCACGACGAGTACAACTCCATCAACCCCGTTCACTTGAACGCTTCCGGTTAGCGATCTACAAGGGTATGTAAATGCACTCTCCTTCCCCTCGTTGCTAGATTATTGCATAGATTGATCTTGGTGATGCGTAGAATTTTTTTGAATTTCTACGTTCCCCAACAGTGGCCTCATGAGCTAGGTCTATGTGTAGTTTCTATGCACGAGTAGAACACAAGTTGTTGTGGGCGTTGATTTTGTTCAATATGCTTACCGTTACTAGTCCAATATTGTTTCAACGGTATTGTGGGATGAAGCGGCCCGGACCGGCCTTACATGTACACTTACGTGAGACAGGTTCCACCGACTGACATGCACTTGTTGCATAAGGTGGCTAGCGAGTGCCAGTTTCTCCCACTTTAGTCGGATCGGATTCGATGAAAAGGGTCCTTATGAAGGGTAAATAGCAATTGGCATATCATGTTGTGGTTTTTGCGTAGGTAAGAAACGTTCTTGCTAGAAACCCATAGCAGCCACGTAAAACATGCAAACAACAATTAGACGACGTCTAACTTATTTTTGCAGGGTATGCTATGTGATGTGATATGGCCAAAAGAATGTGATCAATGATATGTGATGTATGAGATTGATCATGTTCTTGTAATAGGAATCACGACTTGCATGTCGATGAGTATGACAACCGGCAGGAGGCATAGGAGTTGTCTAAATTTATTGTATGACATGCGTGTCATTGAACAACGACATGTAATTACTTTACTTTATTGCTAAACCGTTAGCCATAGTAGTAGAAGTAATAGTTGGCGAGACAACTTCATGGAGACACGATGATGGAGATCATGGTGTCATGCCGGTGACGATGATGATCATGGAGCCTCGAAGATGGAGATCAAAAGGAGCAAAATGATATGGGCCATATCATGTCACTTTTTGATTGCATGTGATGTTTATCATATTTCTGCATCTTATTTGCTTAGAACGATGGTAGTAAATAATATGATCCCTCATTAAAATTTCAAGAAAGTGTTCCCCCTAACTGTGCACCGTTGCGAAAGTTCGTCGTTTTGAAGCATCACGTGATGATCGGGTGTGATAGATTCTAACGTTCACATACAACGGGTGTAAGCCATATTTACACACGTGAAACACTTAGGTTGACTTGACGAGCCTAGCATGTACAGACATGGCCTCGGAACACAAGAGACCGAAAGGTCGAGCATGAGTCGTATGGTGGATACGATCAACATGAAGATGTTCACCGATGATGACTAGTCTGTCTCACGTGATGATCGGACACGACCTAGTTGACTCGGATCATGTAATCACTTAGATGACTAGAGGGATGTCTATCTAAGTGGGAGTACATAAGATGAACTTAATTATCCTGAATATAGTCAAAAAGGTCTTTGCAAATTATGTCGTAGCTCGCATTTTAGTTCAACTATTTGAGATATGTTCCTAGAGAAAATTTAGTTGAAAGTTGATAGTAGCAATTATGCGGACTGGGTCCTTAAACTGAGGATTGTCCTCATTGCTGCGTAGAAGGCTTATGTCCTTAATGCACCGCTCGGTGTGCTGAACCTTGAATGTCTTCTATGGATGTTGCGAACATTTGACATACACATTTTCGATAACTACGTGATAGTTCAGTAATGTTAAACGGTTTAGAATTGAGGCACCGAAGACGATTTCAAAATGTCGCGGAACGTATTAGATGTTTTGAGGGCTGAAATTGGGATTTCAGGCTCGTGCCCACGTCAAGAGGTATAAGACCTCCGACGATTTTTCTTAGCCTGCAAACTAAGGGAGAAAAGCTCAATCGTTGAGCTTGTGCTCAGATTGTCTGAGTACAACAATCACTTGAATCGAGTGGGAGTTGATCTTCCAGATGTGATAGTGATGTTTCTCCAAAGTCATTGCCACCAAGCTGCTAGAGCTTCGTGATGAACTATAACATATCAGGGATAGATATGATGATCCTTGAAATATTCACGATGTTTGACGCCGCGAAAGTAGTAATCAAGTAGGAGCATCAATTGTTGATGGTTGGTGAAACCACTAGTTTCAAGAAGGGAAAGGGCAAGAAGGGATACTTCATAAAATGGCAAATCAGTTGCTGCTCTAGTGAAGAAACCCAAGGTTGAACCCAAACCCGAGACTAAGTGCTTCTGTAATAAGGGGAACGGTCACTGGAGCAGAATTACCCTAGGTACTTGGTAGATAAGAAGGCAGTCAAGGTCGATAGAAGTATATTGGATATACATGTGTACTCTACTAGTACTCCTCGTAGCACCATGGTAATAGATACCGGTTCGGTTGCTAAGTGTTGTTAACTCGAAATAAAAGGCTACGGAATAAACGAAGACTAGCTAAAGGCGAGGTGACGATATGTGTTGGAAGTATTTCCAAGGTTGATGTGATCAAACATCGCACGCTCCCTCTACCATCGGGATCAGTGTTAAACCTAAATAATTGTTATTTGGTGTTTGCGTTGAGCATAGACATGATTGGGTTATGTCTATCGCAATGCGGTTATTTATTTAAGGAGAATAATGGTTACTCTGTTTATTTGAATAATACCTTCAATGGTCTTGCACCTAAAATGAATGGTTTATTGAATCTCGATCATAGTAATACACATGTTCGTGCCAAAAGATATAAGGTAGTAAATGATAGTACCAACTACTTGTGGCACTGCCATGTAAGTCATATTGGTATAAAACGCATGAAGAAGCTCCATGTTGATGGTCTTTGGACTCACTCGTTTTTGAAAAGTTTGAGACATGCGAACCATGTCTATTGGTATGTACGCATGAAGAAACTCCATGCAGATGGATCATTTGGACTCACTTGATTTTGAATCACTTGAGACATGCAAATCATACCACATGGGCAAGATCACTGAAAGCCTCGTTTTCAGTAAGATGGAACAAGAAAGCAACTTGTTGGAAGTAATACATTTTGATGTGTGCAGTCCAATGAGTGCTGAGGCACGCAGTGGATATCATTATGTTCTTCACAGATGATTTGAGTAGATGTTGAGTATATTTACTTGATGAAACACAAGTCTGAATTATTGAAAGGTTCAAGTAATTTTAGAGTGAAGTTGAAGATCTTCGTGACAAGAGGATAAAATGTCTATGATATGATCATAGAGATGAATATCCGAGTTACGAGTTTGGTACACAGTTGAGACATTGTGGAAATTGTTTCACAACTAACACCGCCTAGAACACCATAGTGTGATGGTGTGTGCGAACATCATAGATGCACCCTATTGGATATGGGGCATACCATGATGTCTCTTATCAAATTACCACTATCGTTCATGGGTTAGGCATTAGAGACAACCGCATTCACTTTAAGTAGGGCACCACGTAATTCCATTGAGATGACACCGTATGAACTATGGTTTAGAGAAACCTAAGTTGTCGTTTCTTGAAAGTTTGGGGCTGCGACGCTTATGTGAAAAAGTTTCAGGCTGATAAGCTTGAACCCAAAGTGGATAAATGCATCTTCATAGGACACCCAAAACAGTTGGGTATACCTCCTGTCTCAGTTCCAGAAGCAAAAGGGATTGTTTCTAGAATCAGGTCCTTTCTCGAGGAAGAGTTTCTCTCGAAAGAATTGAGTGGGAGGAAGATAGAACTTGATGAGGTTGTCGAACCCTCACTTCAACTGGAGAGTAGTGCAACACAGAAAGATGTTTCTATGGAATCTACGAGTGTTGAAGAGGAAGCTAATGATAGTGATCATGAAGCTTCGGATCAAGTTGCTATCGAACCTGTAGGTCGACAAGGATATGTACTACTCCTGAGTGGTACGGTGATCCTGTCTTAGAGGTCATGTTGTTGGACAACAATGAACCTACGAGCTATGGAGAAGCGATGGTGGGACCATATTCCGACAAATGGTTAGAAGCCATGAAATCCGAGATAGGATCCATGTATCAGAACAAAGCATGGACTTTGGTGGACTTGCCCGATGATCGGCAAGCCATTAAGATAAATGGATCTTTAAGAAGAAGACGGACGTGGACAGTAATGTCACCGTCGATGAAGCTCGACTTGTGGCGAGGAGTTTATCACAAGTTCAAGGAGTTGACTACGATGAGATTTTCTCTTCCGTAGCGATGCTTAAGTCCGTTGGAATCATGATAGCATTAGCTACATTTATGAAATCTGGCAGAAGGATGTCCAAACAAGTTTCCTTACCAGTTTTCGTAAGGAAAGGTTGTATGTGATAAAAACAGAAAGGTTTTGTCGATCCTAAGGATGCTAAAAAGTATGCAAAGCTGCAGCAATCCTTCTAAGGACTGGAGTAAGCATCTCGGAGTTGGAATGTACGCTTTGATGAGGTGATCAAATATTTTGGGTTTATACAAAGTTTATGAGAAACTTGTATTTCCAAAGAAGTGAGTGGGAGCACTATAGAATTTCTGATGAGTATATGTTGTTGACATATTGTTGATCAGAAATGATGTAGAATTTCTGGAAAGCATATAGGGTTATTTGAAAAGTGTTTTTCAATAGAAAACCTGGATTAAGCTGCTTGAACATTGAGCATCAAGATCTATGAGGATAGATCAAAAAAACGCTAAATGGTACTTTCAAATGAGCAAATACCTTGACATGATCTTGAAGTTGTTCAAGATGGATCAGTCAAAGAAGGAGTTCTTGCCTGAGTTGTAAGGTATGAAGTTAAGACTTAAAGCTCGACCACGGCAGAAGAAAGAGAAAGGACGAATGTCGCCCCCTATGCCTTAGCCATAGGCTCTATACAGTATGTCATGCTTTGTACCACACCTGATATGTGCCTTGCCATGTCTGGCAAAGGGGGTACAAGAGTGATCCAGGAATGGATCATTGGACAGCGGTCAAAATTTTCCTTGGAGTAAATAAGGACATGTTTCTCGATTATGGAGGTGATAAAGAGTTTGTCATAAAGGGTTACGTTGATGCAAGCTTTAACACCTATCTGAATGACCCTGAGTAGCAAACCGGATACCTATAGTGGAGCAACCATTTGGAATAGCTCCAAGTGGAGCGTGGAAGCAGCATTTACCATATGACCTAGAGATTTGCAAAGTACATACAGATCTGAATGTTGCAGACCCATTGACTAAAACCTCTCTCACAAGCAAAACATGATCAAACCCCAGAACTCATTGAGTCTTAATCACATGATGATGTGAACTAGTTTAGTGACACTAGTAAACTCTTTGGATGTTGGTCACATGGCGATGTGACCTGTGAGTGTTAATCACATGGCGATGTGAACTAGATTATTGACTCTAGTGCAAGTGGGAGACTGTTGGAAATATACCCTAGAGGCAATAATAAATTAGTTATCCTTGTTCATGATAATCGTTTATTATCCATGCTATAATTGTATTGATAGGAAACTCAGATACATGTGTGGGTACATAGACAACACCATGTCCCTAGTAAGCCTCTAGTTGACTAGCTCGTTGATCAATAGATGGTTACGATTTCCTGACCATGGACATTGGATGTCGTTGATAACGGGATCACATCATTAGGAGAATGATGTGATGGACAGGACCCAATCCTAAGCCTAGCACAAAGATCGTGTAGTTCGTATGCTAAAGCTTTTCTAATGTCAAGTATCATTTCCTTAGACCATGAGATTGTGCAACTCCCGGATACCGTAGGAATGCTTTGGGTGTACCAAACGTCACAACGTAACTGGGTGGCTATAAAGGTGCACTACGGGTATCTTCGAAAGTGTTTGTTGGGTTGGCACGAATCGAGACTGGGATTTGTCACTCCGTGTGACGGAGAGGTATCTCTGGGCCCACTCGGTAGGACATCATCATAATGTGCACAATGTGACCAAGGGGTTGATCACGGGATGATGTGTTATGGAACGAGTAAAGAGACTTGCCGGTAACGAGATTGAACAAGGTATCGGGATACCGACGATCGAATCTCGGGTAAGTACTATACCGCTAGACAAAGGGAATTGAATACGGGATTGATTGAATCCTCGACATCGTGGTTCATCCGATGAGATCATCATGGAACATGTGGGAACCAACAAGGGTATCCAGATCCCGCTGTTGGTTATTGGCCAGAGAGTTGTCTCGGTCATGTCTACGTGTCTCCCGAATACGTAGGGTCTACACACTTAAGGTTCGATGACGCTAGGGTTATAGGGAATAGATATATGTGGTTACCGAATGTTGTTCGGAGTCCCTGATGAGATCCCGAACGTCACGAGGAGTTCCAGAATGATCCGGAGGTAAAGATTTATATATGGGAAGTCCTGTTTTGGTCACCGGAAAAGTTTCGGGTGCTATCGGTAACGTACCAGGACCACCGGGAGGATCTCGAGGGTCCACCAGGTGGGGCCACCGGGCCCAGAGGGCTGCATGGGCCAAGTGTGGGAGGGGACCAGCCCCAGGTGGGCTGGTGCGCCCCCCCACCTGGGCCCAAGGTGCCTAGGGTTTGGGGAGGGGGCGCCTCCACCTTGCTTGGGGGGCAAGTTTCCCCCTCTCCCCCCTTGGCCACACCCTAGATGGGTTTTGGGGCTGCCGCCACCCCTAGAGAGGGAACCCTAGATGGGGGCGCAGCCTCTCCCCTTCCCCTATATATACTTGAGGTATTGGTGGCTGCAAACACATGAGTGTTCCTCTCTCTTGGCGCATCCCTACCTCTCTCCCTCCTCGTCTCTTGCAGTGCTTGGCGAAGCCCTGCTGGAGTGCCATGCTCCTCCACTACCACCACACCGTCGTGCTACTGCTGGACGGAGTCTTCCCCAACCTCTACCTCTCTCCTTGCTGGATCAAGGCATGGGAGACGTCATCGGGCTGCATGTGTGTTGAATGCGGAGGTGCCGTCCGTTCGACACTAGGATCATCGGTGATTTGGATCACGACGAGTACGACTCCATCAACCCCGTTCACTTGAACGCTTCCGCTTAGCGATCTACAAGGGTATGTAGATGCACTCTCCTTCCCCTTGTTGCTAGATTACTCCATAGATTGATCTTGGTGATGCATAGATTTTTTTTGAATTTTTGCTACGTTCGCCAACAGCCCTCCCACCGCACGTTCAAGCCCGACGTTGGCGAAAAGTACAATGACCAGACTCACCTGTCGGAGTTTCTCAGCATCTACACCATCGCGATGCAAGCTGCTGGGGCCCGCGACGACAAGGTGCTTGCCAATTACTTTTCGTTGGCACTCAAGCCCAATGTTATGTCATGGCTGATGAGCTTGCCGGTAGACTCCATTTCTTCTTGGGCGGATCTGTGTCATGAGTTTGTTGGCGCCTTTACCGGAGACCACCAAGCTCATGGCCAGGCGAGTGATCTGCATATCATCCCCCAGAAGGAAGGAGAAAACTTGCGCAAGTACATCCAAAGGTTTAGCTGAGTGCAGTACAACATCCCCCACATTCATCCTGCCGCCGTGATCAGTGCATTCCATCAGAATGTGCGCAATTGTAAGATGCGGTAAGAGCTAGCGATGAACAAGGTCAGGGATGTGGCCGAACTTTATGTTCTGGCCGATAGATGCGCTCGTGCTGAAGAGGGAAGGAAGTACCCCAACGAAGACGCCGGCGCAGAAACCGACTCCACAGATGATACCGCCGCCCCGGTGAAGAAGGGCCGGCGATGTAACAGGAAGTGCAGTGGCAAGACTGTGCTTGCCGTCGAGGGATCTAACGACACCGGCACCACCAAGAAGCCCAAGGTAGGTGACCCCGGCAAGGAGGTTGCTGGGTGTGCCGCTTGCCGGGCCTTGGCGGCTACCGACAAGCCAGGAGGCTCCGACAAGCAGTATTGCAAGATCCACCACACCAAAGGCCACGATCTCCAGAACTGTCGGCAGGTGGAGCTGCTCGCTGAGAAGCAGAAAGCCGAGTATGAGCGGCGGGACAAGGAGAAGTGTCAAGAGGGTGCCGAAGGATCCAGCAAGAAGCGTGGAGGCCAATGAGGCCGCCGCGGCAAAGATAATCAATAGGAGAGGCCCGCCCGGGTCCGCGACAAGAAGCAGGAAGACGATGATCATGACGAGGACGATGAGTCCGGCGACCACGAGTTTCAGAAAGCCACAGAAGCCATGTGCGTCGACGCTGGCGCCTCGCTGCATACATCCCACCGCCAGCTCAAGCAGTCGGTGCGTGAGATCACAACAGTGGAGCCATCGGTCGATGCACGGAAGCTGCCGAGGTGGTTCAGCACGCCTATCATCATTGAGACCGAGGACCACCCTGACCGCACTACCGCGGTCGGGTGCCTGCCGTTGTTGGTCTCACCAACAATCTGCAACCTCAAGGTGATGAAGATGCTAGTTGATGTCGGGGCCGGTCTGAACTTGATCTCGCCTGTTGTGATCAAGAGGCTGCAAATCCCTGATGGAGACCTCGAGGAGACAGGCACGTTCCAAGGGGTCAACCCGGGGAGGAGCCAGCCAAAAGGAAAGGTCATACTGCCCATGACGTTCGGAGGTGAGCTAAACCACAGGACGGAGAGGATTGTCTTCGATGTAGCCAAGATCCCCTTGCCCTACAACGGGATCCTCGGCCGCCGGCACTAGCCAAGTTCATGGCGGCTTCACATTATGCCTACAACATTCTGAAGATGCCCGGGCCGATGAACATCATCACCGTCCCCTCCGACAAGAAAGATGCGTTGATTTGCACCGACCAACTCTACTGGGAAGCAGTTGCAGCAGCTGCCGCCAAGGCACCTGCTCCTGCTGACGGAGCCCCGGGAAGGAAGAAGACCGGCGAGACCCCTCACACCTACTCCGGCAAGCGCACCTCTTCGGGGTGTTGCGCTCCCGTTGAGGAAGTGCCAGAGAGCTCCGCCGGCAAAGCAAGAAGTCTAGAGCTGCACCACCAGAGACCAAGAAGGTGCCCGTCAAGGAGGACAGCGCGGGGGGAGCTTTCACCATAAGCTCCACCCTCGACATCAAATAGGAAAGCGAGCTCATCACTTTCCTATGGGCAAATGTCGATGTGTTTGCATGGCAAGCTTCCGACATACCCGGCGTTTCCAGGAAAGTGATTGAGCACCATCTTCCGTCTATCCTCATGTGCGGCCCATCAAGCAGAAGGTCAGGAAGGAAGCTCTAGAAAGGCAGGAGTTCATCATAGAGGAGATCAGAAAACTAGAGGCGGCAGGCTTGGTGAGAGGAGTGCTCCATCCGACGTGGTTGGCCAATCCGGTAGTAGTGCGCAAGGCAAATGGGAAGTGGAGGCTGTGTATTGACTACACAGACATCAATAAGGCTTGTCCAAAGGATCCCTTCCCATTACCACACATCGACCAGATTGTTGACTCCATGGCTGGGTGTGACCTGTTATCATTCCTCGACGCCTACTCGGGATACCACCAGATCTTCATGACGAAAGAGGACGAGGAGAAGACAACATTCATCACCCCATGTGGTACGTATTGCTTTTTACGGATGCCTTTCGGGTTGAAGAGTGCTGGCTCAACCTTTGCAAGAGCGGTCCAAATTGGTTTTGAGCCCCAGCTACATAGAAATATGGAAGCTTATATGGATGACATAGTGGTCAAAACCAAGGACAAAGCAACCCTTGTGCAAGATCTGGAGGAAACATTTGCAAACCAGCGCAAGATCAACCTCAAATTGAACCCTAAGAAGTGCGTCTTCGGTGTTCCGTCTGGTAAGCTTCTCGAGTTCTTTGTGTCCCAGCGCGGGATTGAAGCAAACCCAGATAAGATCAAGGCCATCGAGCAGATTGAGGCACCCAAGCGGATCAAGGACGTGCGTCAGCTCACTGGCTGCGTTGCCGCCATGAGCCGATTCATCTCCAAGTCCGCGGAGCGTGCCCTTCCTTTCTTCAAGATCTTGAAGAAAGCAGGCCCAGTGGAGTGGACCCCAGAGGCCGAGGTGGCGCTGCAAGATCTGAAGAAATACCTCTCCTCTAACCCAGTGCTGGTTGCGTCCAAACCACATGAGTCGTTGCTGCTGTATCTAGCGGCAACAAATCAGGTGGTTAGTGCCGCACTAGTGGGGCAGATAGAGGTCGACGAAGAGGCAGCAGCAGCGGCAGAGTCAACGGATGGCGAGCCGGAACCCTCCCCGATAGGGCTCGGTCCCGTCAAGACTGAGTCCCCGGCGGGGGCTGACGCCGGTGCAACCGGGCCCACACAACCGGGTGAAGTGGCGCAAAAGAAGAAAATGGTGCAACACCCTGTCTACTTCGTCAGCTCCCTCTTGCAGGGGGCCAGATCGAGGTACTCAGGTGTGCAAAAGCTGCTCTTCGGCCTCCTTATGGCCTCGAGGAAGCTACGCCATTACTTCCAAGCGCACGAGATCACGGTGGTCACTCGCCTCCCATTGCAACGGATACTGCATAACCCAGATGCAACAGGGAGGATCGTGGAATGGGCCCTGGAGTTGTCAAGTTTCGGTTTGAAGTTTGAAAGTAACTCGACGATTCAGAGCCGAGTCTTGGCGGAGTTTGTTGCAGAATGGACCTCGACGCGCGATGAAGAGGTGCAGGAGACCACTCTCCCCGGCAAGGAAACGAGCCACAACTGGATCATGTACTTTGATGGTGCCTTCTCGCTGCAAGGCGCCGGTGCTGGTGTGCTGCTTGTCGCACCCACCAAAGAGTGCTACATCTCGAGCTTGCATTGGTTTTCCTTGAAGAGGAAAGGGTGATGCAACACAGTAGCGTAAGTATTTCCCTCAGTTTTTGAGAACCAAGGTAATAATCCAGTAGGAGGCTCCTCACAAGTCCCACGAACCTACACAAACAAACAAAGAACTCGCAACCAACGCAATAAAGGGGTTGTCAATCCCTTCACGGCCACTTGCGAAAGTGAGATCTGATAGAGATAATATGATAAGATCAATATACTTTTGGTATTTTATAATATAGATGCCGAAATAAAGATGCAAATAAAAGTAGATTGAAAGCTTATATGATAAAGGATAGACCCCGGGGCCATAGGTTTCACTAGAGGCTTCTCTCAAAATAGCATAAGTATTACAGTGGGTGAACAAATTACTGTCGAGAAATTGATAGAAAAGAGAATAATTATGAGCTTATCTAGGCATGATCCTGTATATAGGCATCACGTATGCAACAAGTAGACCGACTCCTGCCTGCATCTACTACTATTACTCCACACATCGACTGCTATCCAGCATGCATCTAGAGTATTAAGTTCCTAAGAACAGAGTAACACATTAAGCAAGATGACATGATGTAGAGGGATAAACTCAAGCAATATGATATAAACCCCATCTTTTTATCCTTGATGGCAACAATACAATACGTACCTTGCAAACCTTTCTGTCACCGGGTAAGGACATCACAAGATTGAACCCAAAGCTAAGCACTTCCCCCATGGCAAGAAAGATCAATCTAGTAGGCCAAACCAAACCGATAATTCGAAGAGACTTGGAAAGATAACTCAATCATACATAAAAGAATTCAGAGAAGATTCAAATATTATTCATAGATAAACTTGATCATAAACCCACAATTCATCGGATCTCGACAAACACACCGCAAAAAGAGTTTACATCGAATAGATCTCCATAAGAGAGGGGGAGAACATTGTATTGAGATCCAAAAAGAGAGAAGAAGCCATCTAGCTAATAACTATGGACCCGAAAGTCTGTGGTAAACTACTCACAACTCATCGGAGGGGCTATGGTGTTGATGTAGAAGCCCTCCATGGTGGATTCCCCCTTCGGCAGAACACCGGCGATGGCTCCAAGATGGGATCTCGCGGATACATAAGGTTACGGTGGCGGAAATATTTCTTCGGTGGCTCCCTGGATGTTTTCGGGGTATGTAGGCTTATATAGGAGGAAGAAGTACGTCGGTGGACACCCGAGGGGCCCATGAGACAGGGGGGCACGCCCAGGAGGGGTGGGCGCGCCCTCCTATCTCGTGGCCGCCTCGGCTGCTTCTTGGCTTGCACTCCAAGTTCTTCGGATCACGTTTGTTCCAAAAATCACGCTCCCGAAGGTTTCATTCCGTTTGGACTCCGTTTGATATTCCTTTTCTTCGAAATACTGAAATAGGCAAAAAAACAACAATACGGGCTGGGCCTCCGGTTAGTAGGTTAGTCCCAAAAATGATATAAATGTGTAAAAATAAAGCCCATGAACATCCAAAACAGGTAATATAATAGCATGGAACAATCAAAAATTATAGATACGTTGGAGACTTATCAAGCATCCCCAAGCTTAATTCCTGCTCGTCCTCGAGTAGGTAAATGATAAAAACAGAATTTTTGATGTGGAATGCTACCTAGCATAATTCTCAATGTATTTTTGTTTATTGGGGCATGAATGTTCAGATTCAAATGATTCAAGATGAAAGCTTACAAAACATAAAGATAATAATGCTTCAAAGCATACTAACAAATAATCATGTCCTATCAAAATAGCATAGCCAAAGAAAGCTTATCCTACAAAATCATATAGTTAGGCCATGCTTCATTTTCATTACACAAAATACTCCCATCATGCACAACCCCGATGACGAGCCGAGCAATTGTTTCATACTTTTTAACGCGCTTCAGCTTTTTTCAACTCTTACGCAATACATGAGCGCAAGCCATGGACATAGCACTATGGTGGTATATGGTGGTGGTTGTGAGGACAAAAATAGGGAGAAGATAGTCTCACACCAACTAGGCGTATCAATGGGCTATGGAGATGCCCATCAATAGATATCAATGTGAGTGAGTAGGGATTGCCATGCAACAGATGCACTAGAGCTATAAATATATGAAAGCTCAACAAAAAGCACTAAGGGGGTGTGCATCCAACTCGCTTGCTCACGAAGACCTAGGGCATTTTGAGGAAGCCCATCATTGGAATATACAAACCAAGTTCTATAATGAAAAATTCCCACTAGCATATGAAAGTGACAACATAGGAGACTCTCTATCATGAAGATCATGGTGCTGTTTTTGAAGCACAAGTATGGAGAAAGAGATAGTAGCAATTGTCCCTTCTCTCTTTTTCTCTCATTTTATTTTTTTATTTTTTTATGTTTTTCTTTTTTTTTCTCTTTCTTTTTTTCTTTTCCTTTTTTTCCTTTTTTCTTTTTTTTTCTTTTTGGTGGGCTTCTTTGGCCTCTTTTATTTTTATAAAGTCCGAAGTCTCATCCCGACTTGTGGGGGAATCATAGTCTTCATCATCCTTTCCTCACTGGGACAATGCTCTAATAATGAAGATCATCACACTTTTATGGATTTACAACTGAAGAATTACAACTCAAAGCTAGAACAAAATATGACTCTATATGAATGCCTCCGGCTGTGTACCGGGATATGCAATGAATCAAGAGTGACATGTATGAAAATTATGAAGGTGGTCTTGCCACAAATATGATGTCAACTACATGATCATGCAAAGAGCAATATGATAATGATGAAACGTGTCATAATAAACGGAATGGTGGAAAGTTGCGTGGAAATATATCTTGTAATGGCTATGGAAATGCCATAATAGGTAGGTATGGTGGCTGTTTTGAGGAAGGTAAATAATGGGTGCATGATACCGGCGAAAGTTGCGCGGCATAATAGAGGCTAGCAAAGTGGAAGGATGAGTGTGCGTATATCCATGGACTCACATTATATATAAAGAACTCATATACTTATTGCAAAAGTATACTTAGCCCTCAAAGCAAAGTACTACTACGCATGCCCCTAGAGGGATAGATTGGTAGGAAAAGACCATCGCTCGTCCCCGACTGCCACTCATAAGGAAGACAATCAAAAGAGCACCTCATGCAAAAAAAAATTCACACAACTTTTACCATACGTGCATGCCACGGTACTTGCCAACTTCAACAAAAGTATTTCTCAATTTCATAATTATCCACTAGCATGACCCTAACATTACTACCTTTATATCTCAAAACAATTATCAAGCAACAAATTGATCATAGCATCCAATTCACTTCTATGATAGTTTTTATTATACCCAACTTGGATGCTCATCATTCTAGGACCAAATTTGTAACCATAGCAAATACCATGCTGTTCTAAAATACTATCAAAATAATATAAGTGAAGCATGAGAGACTAGCAATTTCTTCAAAATCAATCCACCGCCATGCTCTAAAAGATATAAGTGAAGCACTAGAGCAAAAACTATCAAGCTCAAAAGATATAAGCGAAGCACATAGCATATTCTATTTCAATCAAATAGGCTTCTCCCAAAAGGTGTGTACAGAAAGGATAATTGTGGTAGACTAAACAACAAAGACTAATATAATACACGACGCTCCAAGCAAAACACATATCATGTGGCGAATAAAAATATAGCTCCCAATAAAGTTACCAATGAACGAAGACGAAAGAGGGGATGCCTTCCCGGGGCATCCCCAAGCTTAGGCTTTTGGCTATTCTTGAATATCTTGGGGTGCCACAAGCATCCCCAAGCTTAGGCTCTTGCCACTCTTTATTCCATAGTCCATAAAAGTTTTACCCAAAACCTGAAAACTTCACAACACAAAACTCAACAGGAAATCTTATAAGCTCCGTTAGTGAAAGAAAACAAAACCACCACATAAAGTATTGTAATGAACTCATTATTTATTTATTTTGGTGTTAAACCTACTATATTCCAAGTTCTCTATGATTCATACCCTTACATATTAGCCATAGATGCATCAAAATAAGCAAACAACACACGAAAAACAGAATCTGTCAAAAACAGAACAGTCTGTAGCAATCTGTAACTAACACACACTTCTGGAACTCTAAAAATCCTACCCAAATAGAACGCCTGGACAATTTGTTTATTGATCAGAAGCAAAAATAATCAATGCAAAATCACGTTTCTGTGATTTATTGAATTTTTTCTCGTGAGCGCAAAGTTTCTGTTTTTCAGCAGAATCAAATCAACTATCATCATAGGTTATCCTATAGGTTCTACTTGGCACAAACACTAAATAAAACATGAAAACACATCTAAACAGAAAGTAGATGCAAAATTTATTACTAAACAGAAACAAAAAACACAAAGAAAATTGGGTTGCCTCCCAACTAGCGCTATCGTTTAACTCCCCTAGCTAGGCATAAAAGCGAAGATAGATCTAAGTAGTGCCATCTTTGGCACTTGATTCATCGATAGAGCACTTATAATCTTTAGGGGTTTCTCCCTTTTTAGCAATGATAAAACCTTTAGGCAAAATTCAAGAAATTCATTTGTAGAAGAAGATTCTTTAATGATAGAGAGACAATTGGGATGATCACTTATGGATTTGAGATCCGTGTCTCCCTTATTAGAAGTTTCACCCTTACTTTTAGGAACATAAATAAACTTGGCGGTTTTGGTAGGGGGTCTGGAGTGTTTTTCATGGAAGAAAATGGGGAACCTAAGTTAGTAATGATATCCTCAAGTTTACCAATTCTTGCAGAATCTAAATCTAATTTTTCATTAACTATAGGTTCTTTCTCTTTAAGATTTTTCAAAGTGACTCCAACCCTAGATCCGTATTGGGTAATTTGATTATGAATCTTTTTATCCAAATTTTCAATTAACTCAACAGTGGCAATTTTATTTTCAATGATCTCAAGCCGTTGCATAACATGTTCCAAAGTTAAAACAGTTCCATTAACCAAAAGAGGTGGTGAGCCAAACAAATCCAACATAGCATTATAAGCTTCAAACGTGTGGCTATTAAAGAAATCCCCTCCGGCAACGGTATCAAGAACGCATCTATTCCAAGGAGTAATGCCTACATAAAAATTGCGAAGAAGAACGGAAGTAGAAAGCTTCCTAGTGGATTTATTTTGAGCATTGCAAATTCTATGCCAAACATCTTTTAAATTTTCTCCCTCCCTTTGCTTAAAATTGAGAATTTCATGTTCGGGAGTAATAACAAGGATAGGAGGACTAGCCATAATGACAAGGTAAACGATCTAACACATGAGCAAACTAGAAAAGGCAAGCGAAAGAGAGAGGAGATTGGGAAAGAGAGGGCGAATAAAACGGCAAGGGTGAAGTGGGGGAGACGAAAATGAGAGGTAAATGACAAATAATGTAAATGCGAGGGAGATGAGTTTGTGATGGGTACTTGGTATGTCTTGACTTGAGCGAAGACCTCCCCGGCAACGGCGCCAGAAATCCTTCTTGCTGCGTCTCGAGCTTGCGTTGGCTTTCCTTGAAGAGGAAAGGGTGATGCAGCACAGTAGCGTAAGTATTTCCCTCAGTTTTTGAGATCAAGGTATCAATCCAGTAGGAGCTCCTCACAAGTCCCACGAACCTACACAAACAAACAAAGAACTCGCAACCAACACGATAAAGGGGTTGTCAATCCTTTCACGGCCACTTGCAAAAGTGAGATCTGATAGAGATAATATGATAAGATAAATATATTTTTGGTATTTTATAATATAGATGCAGAAAATAAAGATGCAAATAAACGTAGATTGAAAGCTTATATGATAAAGGATAGACCCTGCGGCCATAGGTTTCACTAGAGGCTTCTCTCAAAATAGCATAAGTATTACAGTGGGTGAACAAATTACTGTCGAGCAATTGATAGAAAAGCGAATAATTATGAGATTATCTAGGCATGATCATGTATATAGGCATCACGTCTGCAACAAGTAGACCGACTCCTGCCTGCATCTACTACTATTACTCCACACATCGACCGCTATCCAGCATGCATCTAGAGTATTAAGTTCATAAGAACAGAGTAACGCATTAAGCAAGATGACATGATGTAGAGGGATAAACTCAAGCAATATGATATAAACCCCATCTTTTTATCCTCGATGGAAACAAAACAATATGTGCCTTGCAACCCTTTCTGTCACCGGGTAAGGACACCGCAAGATTGAACCCAAAGCTAAGCACTTCTCCCATGGCAAGAAAGATCAATCTAGTAGGCCAAACCAAACCGATAATTCGAAGAGACTTGCAAAGATAACTCAATCATACATAAAAGAATACATAGAAGATTCAAATATTATTCATAGATAAACTTGATCATAAACCCACAATTCATCGGATCTCGACAAACACACCGCAAAAAGAGTTTACATCGAATAGATCTCCACAAGAGAGGGGGAAAACGTTGTATTGAGATCCAAAAAGAGAGAAGAAGCCATCTAGCTAATAACTATGGACCTGAAGGTCTGTGGTAAACTACTGACAACTCATCGAAGGGGCTATGGTGTTGATGTAGAAGCCCTCCATGGTGGATTCCCCCTCCGGCAGAACACCGGCGACGACGCCAAGATGGGATCTCGCGGATACAGAAGGTTACGGTGGCGGAAATATTTCTTCGGTGGCTCCCTGGATGTTTTCGGGGTATGTAGGCTTATATAGGAGGAAGAAGTACGTCGGTGGACGCCTGAGGGGCCCACGAGACAGGGGGCACTCCCAGGAGGGGTGGGCGCGCCCTCCTATCTCATGGCCGCCTCGGCTGCTTCTTGGCTTGCACTCCAAGTTCTCCGGATCACGTTCGTTCCAAAAATCACGCTCCCGAAGGTTTCATTCTGTTTGGACTCCATTTGATATTCCTTTTCTTCGAAATACTGAAATAGGAAAAACAAACAACAATACGGGCTGGGCCTCCGGTTAGTAGGTTAGTCCCAAAAATGATATAAATGTGTAAAATAAAGCCCATGAACATCCAAAACAGGTAATATAATAGCATGGAACAATCAAAAATTATAGATACGTTGGAGACGTATCAGAGAGCACCTCAAGTATGTCATCCAGATGCATTTCCCCCGGGAGATGTCAACCAACAACACCACCGAGTACGAGGGTTTGCTTGCCGGTCTCAGGATCGTGGCAGACCTCGGAGTCAAAAAGCTCATCGTCAGGGGTGACTCATAGCTCGTCGTCAGGCAGATCAACAAAGATTATCAAAGCCCGTTGATGGAAGCTTACATAGATGAGGTGAGGAAACTAGAGGAGCGCTTTGACAGTATACAAGTAGAGCATGTCCCTCGGATGGAGGAGGACATTGCCGACTACCTGTCAAAGCGTGCTGCCCTCAAGCTACATGTGGAACCAGGTACTTTTGTGCTTCAGTTAACTCAACCATCCGTTGAGCCGTCAACCGGGCAGAGCAAGCGGAGGAAGCTAGGCTCCGGCAAGTACTTCCCCACCGAGCTCCCCGGAGCCGCCAGCAAAGATGTTGCCGTGGATGCCGATCCTGCCGCAGGGCGACCGACTCTGGCAGGACCTCAGGTCATGGCCGTAGAGACGGCCACTCCCGTGGCAGAAGAGATGCCTTTGGTCCTTATCATCGAGCCACAGGCTCTGGCATGGGCACAGCACACCGTCCGATTCCTCCAGAAAGGAGAGCTTCCTGTGGAGCGGGAAGAGGCAGAAAGAGTAGCCCGCCGGTCGGCTCTGTACCAACTCGTTGATAACGCATTGTACAGAAAAAGACCGAGTGGGGTGAAATTAAAGTGCATCTCCCGGGAGGAAGGACTAAAGCTGTTGGCAGAGATACATGGAGGCATATGTGGCTCCCACATAGGGTCGAGGGCCCTTGCCGGCAAAGCTTTCCGGCAAGGTTTCTTCTGGCCCACCGCCCTCCAGGATGCGACAACACTAGTAACCAAGTGTGAAGCGTGCCAGTTCCATTCGAAGAAGCTTCATCAACCAGCTCAAGCCATTCAAACTATCCCTCTCTCCTGGCCCTTCTCGGTCTGGGGGCTCGATATATTGGGCCCCTTCCCCCGTGCTGTCGGGGGCTTTGAGTACTTGTACGTTGCAATCGACAAGTTCACAAAGTGGCCAGAGGTGGAAGCAGTGAGGAAGGTGACGGTGCAGTCAGCCATCAAGTTCTTCAAGGGACTAGTGTGCCGTTTTGGGGTACCCAACAGGGTCATCACCGACAACGACACACAGTTCACAAGCCATGCCTTCATGCAATACATTGAGGATCTCGGCAGCAAGGTCTATTTTGCCTCCGTGGCACATCCACGGAGCAAGGGCCAAGCAGAGAGAGCAAATGCTAAAGTCCTGCGAGGCTTAAGGACGAAGACCTTTGACAGGATGCACAAGAGTGGAAGGCACTGGATTGATGAGTTGCCGGCGGTTCTTTGGTCGATCAGAACGACGCCAAATCGAGCCACCGGCCAAACACCCTTTGTCCTGGTCTACGGGGCAGAAGCAGTTCTCCCCACGGAACTCATATACAGGTCACCTCGAGTGTTCACTTATGATGAGCTTGAGCAAGAGCGATTGCGGCAAGATGACGCAACGCTCCTTGAGGAAGATCGTCTCCAGGCGGCTGTGAGAGCAACACGCTACCGGCAAGCCTTGCGCCGCTACCATAGCCGCAAGGTTCATGCCCGGAGCTTTGAGGAAAGCGACCTTGTTCTTCGTCACGTTCAATCGGCCAAGAATTCCAACAAGTTGACGCCGAAGTGGGAAGGCCCTTATCGGGTAACACGAGTCACCAGGCCCGACGCAGTCCGGCTGGAGACCGAAGATGCCGTTCCAGTGAGCAACTCCTGGAACATCGAGCATCTCCGTAAATTTTACCCATAAGGCACGGCTGTCGGGCCTCCCGACAAGCCACCCTTTTGTACAAGCCTTGCAGACAAGCCATGTAACCCTTTGTACAAAGCCAGGCGCAGACCCTGAGCATAAATAAACGAAGCGCTGGCGCCCTAAGTTATAGCATGCATGCTAGGTTGAGTCTCTTCCTTGGTTAGGGTTGATACTGCTTGGCGGCGGCTAACCCCTAGCTTAGAGATCGAGTGCGCATCTCTCTGTTCTTATCTGTCTTCTTTGGTTCGCAGGGCACATATGTATTATTGCCGATCTATTTTGGAAGAAAGGGGACGGACCGTCGTCCGGGCCCCGGCAAGCCAAAGTTGTCGGGGGCTGCAAGGACAAGGATCCATCTGCGGCAAGACAAGGTTGCCGGGGGCTGCAGATCGAGATAACTTCTCTACCCTCTATCATGCATTTCGTTATGGACTGGGATACGTGAAACCTCGTTTTATTTCTAAGCTATCGTGCTCCCCTTTTTCGACGCCCAAGGATTATCCCCTGGGTCCGAATTTGGTCGTAGCCGCGGCAGCAGAGAATAGGAACGAGGAGCCTAAGCCCACCTCGTCCCTGCCTCCACCAAGCGCGTGAGAAAGGTCGAGCGAAGTGGGGGGATGGCAAGGCCTGTTGCCAGGCGAAAAACCTTTATTTTAAAAAATAACAAGGATTCGCTCCTTGTCGTGGGTTCCACCCGCGAACGAGAAACCCGGCAAACATCCCTTTTTCATTAAAAACATCCCATACAGGTACAATTCATATGAAATGAAAAACATGAGCTAGGCGGTTACAAGTTCTAAAGTTAACAAAGGCCCGAAGGCTTACAAGACTAAAAAGAGATAAGGTGCCCGTAATCCCTTGTCCCTCTCCTCAGGAAATGAAACAAGAGAGCGAAAGGGAAAAAGGGGCGCCTAGGCGAGGTATGAGCAGCATAAGACACCAAGAGAACATGCCGGCAGTCGCCTAGGAGAGGGTCGGCAGTGGCGGCACCAGGGAAAGAGCTGGAAGATGAGGAAGCGGTCTGTCAATGAAGGCGTCGGTGCCTACGTACTCCGACTTGACGGCCCGCCACCCGCCTTCTTCGCCTTCCCCGGCTTCCCTACGCCAGCCGCCCAAGGAGGCGCCCCCAAGAAGTCCAAGGAGCTGGCCCGTCCCCCAGTGGGTCCCGCCAGAGGAACGGCCAGGTGTAGATGCTGCTACTGTCGCACCCGCCCGGGCGGGGCGTCCGACGCCTACTCGGACTCGTCCCCGCCATCTTCCCCGCTGTCCTCCTCGTCACTCCCGCTCGAGGAAGTGTTCCCGTCATCGGAAGAGCTCTCCACGCAACACTTCAAGCGAGTTCCAAGATCTCCAAAGACCTTGATGGAGAGAAAGTCGTTCTCCATTAATTTGAAGAAGAGAACGAGCCCCACCGTCAAGTTGTGGACGCGGGCGAAGGTCTTCCACCCACGGCGGAGATACATGACATGAGGGGCGGGTAACTCGACGTCGGCCCATGTGCCGCTGTTCCCACAACCCCTCATGTGCAGCCGCAGCGCCTGCGGTGGATCCAGCTCCATCTCTCGCGCGAATGGAGTCGGAAGACGAAGACGATGGCGCGGCGGCTGGCGCAGCCTGACAAAGAACTCGCAAGGGTTGTCCCCGACGTGGCCCTCCACCAGAGGAGGGGCCGCTGGCGAAGGCGAGGCTGATATGCCGCCTCGTCCTCCTCTCCCTCGAGCGCCACGACGGCCTCGACCTCGCCCCCTCCCCCTCCCTCTCACGGCCGGCTCCGCCGCTACGAGCTGTTGGGGAGGGGTGATGCACTGTCGAGCCGAGACCCTCGCCGCAACCGATGAAGCGTCGCCACGCCCCCTCGCCATGGCAGAAGAAAGGAGGAAGCAGGAATGGGGAGAGGCAGATGACGAAGGATTGAGAGGCGTCGTTCCTCTCGCTCCCCTCTTTATAAAGGGGCAAGGGCGAGGCTTGGCCACCCCCTCTCAGCCAATCCGGCCCGTTGAAGTGACAGCAAGCGGGGACATCGACCGCCCTCCCTGCTCCATTGAAGGCGCATGGGAATCGACCCACGCGCGCGCACAACTTCCCACATCCCGCGCACCTGTCATTCGCTCTGCATTGTGCATGCAGCGAACATGGCACAAGGGATGGGTGCAGTGGGACGCGTGGAGCGACGGTTCCCAAGTAAGGGCAGTAAATGAGCAACGGCCCTACGGTCTCGAAGAGGCACGCAAGCCGCCTCTTTATTGTCCACCATAGGATGGTGCCAGCATGCTTCCATCATGCGCGCGCGCACGACCCCCAGTCGCGTGTTCATCGCAGGACGAGGGGAAGCGCAACAGACGGAACAGTTACCATGGTAAAATCCGCCATGCCTGCCCCTGCACCGTTCTGGGCCTGGCCCAACAACATGTCACGCATATGTATGGCCCAGGCCCGGGGGCTCCTGTCGGTGTACAAAAGTAGGGGCTCTCCTTTTGACCCCTTTACTTGTGCACGGGCAGTCAGAGCCGCCATACGTCGCGGCCACACATAGCAGGGCAAAGGAGGGAAGCCGGAGAAAAGCCGAAGGTTCAAGACAAACAAGGCAACATCAAGGACCAAGGCCACAAAGCGCAGACGGGCGAAGCAGGTTGCCTCGGCAAGACCCTTGCCAGGGCAGCTCGCCCACACCAGCGGAGCGAGCCACCCTTGAACCCACGGCTTCCAATGTCAACAACCACGTTGAACCAGGGCTCGGGAGGCGCCTCCATGGTGGCATGCAGATCTTTGTGAAGACATAGAATGCTCAGGATTAGATAAGGATAGGAAAGCAACAATCCTCGCCAAGATCCTTACCAAAGGAACCGACAAGACCCTTGGCAAGATCCTTGCCGGGGATGCCAGCGCGCCACGGCAAGACCCTTGCCGGGCCACCCGACAAGACCCTTGCCAGAGGCAGCACCAGGGCCACTGCCAGGCCCACACCAACCAACTCCCCGCCGCCGTTCGCATGCAGCTGCCAGCCCAACCAGCTGGGCAGGCACCTGCGTGGCAACATGCAGCCTCCAGGCTAACTCAGCACACACCTGCGTGGCGGCATGCAGGTCTTTGTGGAGGCTCCACCACCTCGCCACCTCAGTTGCTTGCCTGCCTACATGGCACCGCATGCGTCGCTGGCCAGGGCGCGTGTTGAAGCGAGGAGGAGCAGCGACGGATGAGATGGGCCTCGCTCCCGTCCCCGATAAAGTGAAGGGACACCTAAGCCATGCATTAAATGCATCTTGTCCTGTAATACAGGCGATAAGATCGCAACACTGTAGGCCTTTCCACCTCCTGTGTGCCACTGTGGCAGCCCCTTTTGCCTATAAAAGGAGGCCCATGGCATACAGAGAAAGGATTCGGCTCTTTCGAACCACACAGCATCCATAGCTAGTTCGAGAGCTCAATACATCCACCAAAGCAGGACTAGGGTTTTATGCATCCTCTCGGCCCGAACCTGGGTAAACGATCCCCGTGTCAACTACTAATCCCGCTCTTCACACAACCCCGTGCCCCACAACCGTAGTAGGGATTGTTGTGATCCCATAGGTGTCATTTCCCCACCGACAATTTCACATAAATTCCAAGCATAGCATTGCAAACGATGATTTTGATCGAGTAAAAGTTTCCCTTTTTGAGTCAAGCAATGATCCCTAAAGTATTCACGTTGATTCAACGTTACTCCCATTATAAAGTTGAATGGGGTTTTCTTAGGATTATCAAAGTAGTACATAATATCTTTCACATAATGAGCATCGAGGGTTTTAGGAGGTTCCCCATCTCCATGAGTAGCAAGTACACCTAATTTTTTTGGTATTTCGTGTTCCATATCCATAACTAAAGATAGAGAACACCTTAGAACAGCAAATAAAAATTACTTAGTGATAAAACAAACAAGCACACACGAGAATATTCACCCCACGCTATTGCTCCCTCGCAACGGCGCCAAAAAAAGGTCTTGATAACCCACAAATGTAGGGGATCAATTGTAGCCTCTTTCGATAAGTAAGAGTGTCGAACCCAATGAGGAGCTAAAGGTAGAACAAATATTCCCTCAAGTTCTATCGACCACTGATACAACTCTACGCACGCTTAACGTTCGCTTTACCCAAAACAAGTGTGAAACTAGAAGTACTTTGTAGGTGTTGATGGATAGGTTTGCAAGAATATAAAGAGCACGTAAATAAAAACTAGGGGCTGTTTAGATAAATACGCAATAAAGTTAGTATAGCGAGTGTGGATAAGTGGTGGTAGGAGTTGTGAAATTGTCCCTAAGCAATTGACTACTTTACTAGACAGATAGCAAGTTTTATGTGGGAGAGGCCACTGCTAGCATGTCATCCCTGACTTGGAATTCTATGCACTTATGATTGGAACTATTAGCAAGCATCCGCAACTACTAACGTTCATTAAGGTAAAACCCAACCATAGAATTAAGATATATTGGTCCCCCTTCAATCCCACATCCATCAATTTCTATGCTAGGTTGAAGCTTCTATCACTCTTGCCCTCCAATACATAGTCCTATCAACATACAACTAACCCTATGGTGTGATCCACGCACACGCTCATATGATGGGCACCAAAGGACAACAACATAACCACAAGCAAATTAAACCAATCATAGCAATTCACCAATCACCGATAGGACAACGAAAATCTACTAAGACATCATAGGATGGCAACACATCATTGGATAATAATATGAAGCATAAAGCACCATGTTCAAGTAGAGGGTACAGCGGGTTGCGGGGAGAGTGGACCGCTGAATATAGATGGGGGAAAGTGATGACGATGTTGGGGAAGACTACGGAGGTATTGGTGTAGATCTCGGTGATGATGATGGCCCCGGTGGCACTCCGGCGCCACCGGAAGCGAGGGGAGAGAGCCCCCTCCTTCTCCTTCTTACTTGACCTTCTCCCTAGATGGGATAAGGGTTTCCTGTCTGGTCCATGGTCTCCATGGCATGGGAGGGGCGAGAGCCTCTCCGAGATTGGATCTGTCTCTTTGTCTGTCTCTGTTTCTGCATTCCAGATTCTGCCCTTTCACCATTTCTTATATTTCCGGAGATCCGTAACTCCGATTGGGTTGAAACTTTGAACACGATTTGTTTTCGGATATTAGCTTTCTTGCGGCGAAAGAAGGGCAACAACCGCCTTACAGGGTGTCCATGAGGGACAGGGGCGCGCCCACCCCCTGGGGCACCCCCCTGCCTCGTGGGCCCCTCGAGCATCGTCTCGCGTTGATTCTTCTTCCCAACATTCATAAATATTCCAAAAAAATCTCCATCCGTTTTATCCCCTTTGGACTCCATTTGATATGTATTTTCTGCGAAACAAAAAACATGAAACAAACAGGAACTGGCACTGGGCACTGGATCAATATGTTAGTCCCAAAAATAGTATAAAAATTGCCAAAAGTATGTACAAGTTGTAGAATATTGGCATGGAACAGTCAAAATTTATAGATACGACGGAGACGTATCACCTATCGGGCGCAAACCGTAAAGAGGGACCAGCCCCCTGCAGGTCCTTATCCATCAAAGGCCACTGCGACCACCCTGACTAAAGCATCATTCAAGCCGAAGGGTGCTCACCTAAGCTTCAAAGGGTAGCAGGGTTTTCTTATGCACAAGTTTTCACTTACAAAACACGTATGGATAAGAGGAAGAACTTATCTGTTTGGCTTGTCAGAGACCGCAGTGCTGGCTTGTCTTCTCATTTCCTCTTGGGGACTAAGTCCACGGCAAGAGCCTCTAGTTTATGCAGATGAAAATGATGTCAGATGCGATCTTATCTACATGAACATGCGATTCTCATGACATGCTTATGCATGCATGCAACTTGTCGGGGGCCCCCCATTGCTTCATTTATTTTTCTGTTGCTCGGGATCTGCGCCTGGCTTTGTACAAGGGGTTACATGCAACTGAGGCAAGGCCTGTACAAAAGGGTGGTTGCCGGGCAGGGCCCGATAGCCGCGCCTTATGGCTAGAACTTGCGGAGATGCTCAATATTCCAATAGTTTTGTAATTGAATGCCATCTCCGATCTCCAGACGGACTGCGCCAGGTCTGGTGACTCATACTACCCGGTAAGGGCCTTCCCACTTTGGCGACAACTTGTTTATACCCTTGGCGGACTGAACGTGCCTAAGGACAAGGTTGCCTTCGTCAAAACACCGGGCATGAACCCAGCAGATGTGATAGCGACGCATGGCTTGCTGGTAGCGTGCAACACGCGTAGCAGCCCAAAGATGGTTCTCCTTGAGAAGCACAATGTCGTCACGCCGGTGCTGTTCCTGCGCTACTTCATCATAGACAAGTACTCGAGGTGACATGTAAATGAGTTCCGTGTGGATAAATGCTTCTACCCCATATACAAGGTTGAAGGGAGTCTGCCCGATAGCTTGATTTGGTGTCGTTCTGAGGGACCAAAGAACCACCGGTAGCTCATCAATCCATCGCCTACCGCACTTCAGCAACTTATCAAATGTTCTTGTCTTGAGGCCCCGCGGCACATCAACATTTTCCCTCTTAGCTTGTCCATTGCTTCGGGGATGTGCCACAAAGGCAAATGAGATCTTGCTTCCGAGGGCAAGAACATATGCATGAAGGCGCGTCTCGTGAATTGGGTGTCGTTGTCAGTGATGATCCGGGCAAGGACCCCGAAGCGGCACACCAAATCTTACAAGAACTTGATAGTTGACTGAGCAGTCACATTTCTCACGGCAGCTACTTCCAGCCACTTTGTAAATTTTTCGATTGAGACGAACAAGAATTCAAAGCCCACGGCAGCTTGGGGGAAAGGGCCGAGGATATCAAGCCCCCAGACCGGGATTGTCTGAAGTGCTTGGGCAGGCAGATGGATATTCTTGGAATGGAATTGGCAGGCTTCACACTTTGTGACTAGCTCAACCACATCTTGGAGGGTTGTGGGCCAATAGAATCCTTGCCGGAAAGCTTTCCCAACTAAAGCCCTTGATCCAATGTGGGAGCTGCACATGCCTTTGTGTATTTCTACCAGCAGTTCCTTTCCTTCTTCCCAGCAAATTCGCTTCAATTTCACACCATTGGGCCTTTTCTGTACAGAGTGTCATCAAAAAACTGATACATACTAGCCCTCCGGGCTACTCTTTCTGCTTCTTCTTGCTCTTCGGGAAGTTCTCCAGTTTGGAGGAAATGGTGACTATGAGCCTTGCCCAAGTTGGAGCCGCAGGCTCGGCAACGAGGACAAGCGGCACCTCCTCATTTGTGGGAGCGCATGCCTCGACCATGGGGACAAGTGGCCTAACAGGAGGGTGCAGCCCGACAATCCAAGGGGAGTTGTTTCCGGTAGGGTCCCTGCCAGGAACCCCGAGGGGTTCTACCGGGAGAGGCTTATCGGAGTCCAATTTCCTCCTCTTTCTAGCCATTGTTGTCGGGGATACGGAGGCCTGAGCAAGATGGAGAACAAAAGTTCCTGGCACAGCGAACTGATACATCTCCGTCGTATCTACTTTTCCAAACACTTTTGCCCTTGTTTTGGACTCTAACTTGCATGATTTGAATGGACTAACCCGGACTGACGCTATTTTCAGCAAAACTACCATGGTGTTATTTTTGTGCAGAAATAAAAGTTCTTGGAATGACCTGAAAATCCACGAAGCAACTTTTTGGAATTAATAAAAAATATTGGCGAAAGAATCAACGTCAGGGGGCCCACACCTGGCCACGAGGGTGGGGGCGCCCCCTCCCAAGGGCGCGCCCCCTGCCTCGTGAGCCCCCTGGAGCTCCACCGACCTCAACTCCAACTCCATATATTCACGTTCGGGGAGAAAAAAATTAGAGAGAAGGACTCATTGTGTTTTACGATACGGAGCCGCCGCCAAGCCCTAAACTCTCTTGGGAGGGCTGATCTGGAGTCCATTCAGGGCTCTGGAGAGGGGAATCCGTCGCCGTCATCATCATCAAACCATCCTCCATCACCAATTTCATGATGCTCACCGCCGTGCGTGAGTAATTCCATCATAGGCTTGCTGGACGGTGATGGGTTGGATGAGATTTACCATGTAATCGAGTTAGTTTTGTTAGGGTTTGATCCCTGGTATACACTATGTTCTGAGATTGATGTTGCTATGACTTTGCTATGCTTAATGCTTGTCACTAGGGCCCGAGTTCCATGATTCCAGATCTGAACCTATTATGTTTTCATGAACATATGTGAGTTCTTGATTCTATCTTGCAAGTCTATAGTCACCTATGATGTGTTATGATCCTACAACCCCGAATTGACAATAATCGGGACCACTCTCGGTGGTGATCGTAGTTTGAGGAGTTCATGTATTCACTAAGTGTTAATGCTTTGGTCCAGTACTCTATTAAAAGGAGGCCTTAATATCCCTTAGTTTCCAATAGGACCCCGTTGTCATGGGAGGGTAGGACAAAAGATGTCATGCGAGTTCTTTTCCATAAGCATGTGTGACTATATTCGGAATACATGCCTACATTACATTGATGAACTGGAGCTAGTTCTGTGTCACCCTATGTTTTAACTATTACATGAGGAATCGCATCCGACATAATTATCCATCACTGATCCAATGCCTACGAGCTTTTCACATATTGATCTTTGCTTAATTACTTTTCTGTTGCCACTATTACAATTACTACAAAACTTCTACTGTTACTTTTGCTATCGTTACCGTTACTTCCATACTACTTTGCTACTAAATACTTTGCTGCAGATATTAAGTTATCCAGGTGTGGTTGAATTGACAACTCAACTTCTAATACTTGAGAATATTCTTTGGCTCCCCCTGTGTCGAATCAATAAATTTGGGTTGAATACTCTACCCTTGAAAATTGTTGCGATCCCCTATACTTGTGGGTTATCAAGACTATTTTCTGGCGCCATTGCTGGGGAGCATAGCTCTATTCTTTTAGTCACTTGGGATTTATATCTGCTGATAACTATGAGGAACTTGAAAGACGAAAGAACTAAGATTTTTCCCTCAACTACGAGGGGAGGTAAGGAACTGCCATCTAGCTCTGCACTTGATTCTCCTTCTGTTTTGAGTAAGCTTGCGACACCTAAACCTGCTTCCAGAGATCACCTGGATAGTTGTGCTGGTTGTGTTTTCAGGGAAAGAACTATCAATCAAGCTGAATTGCTATTAAATAATATGTTGACTAATGAAAATAATTGGACACTTCCTGAACCAACTCCTAAGCCAACTCCGAGAAAAGAGGTGTTCTATTTCTTAGTCCCGAAGATATGCAAGAAGCAAAGAAGTCTATGAAAGAAAAAGGTATTAAAGCTGAAGATGTTAAGAATTTACCTCCTATTGAAGAAATACATGACCTTAATATACCACCTATTAAAGAAATACATGGTCTTGATAACCCGACACAGGTAGTAAAGGTAAATTCTCTCTATAGGTATGATAAAGTTGAAATCCCGTCTTGTAAGTTTACTAGCCAATGCTTGGATGAGTTTGATGACTTTCTGGCTACACAAGAAAACTTCAATGCTTATGTTGGTAGACAATTGAAAAGTAATGCTTATACGATTGGACGCTTGAGTGATTATATGTCTAGAGTTAAGAATGAGCTTAAACTTATTAGTAAACATGCTTCTATGGTTACCACTCAAGTAGAATAAGTGCTTAAAGCTCAAAATGATTTGCTCAATGAATTGAATGATAAGAAAAATGATAATGATGCTAGAGTTATGACTCGAACGGGTAAAATGACTCAGGAACCTTTGTATCCTGAGGGCCACACTAAGAGAGTTGAGCAAGATTCTCAGAAAAATAATGCTGATGCACCTAGTGCTTCTAAAAAGAAGAAGAAAAATGATAGAACTTTGGATGCTTCTAGTGAACCTGTTGTTGACACACGTGAGAATCCCAATGATATTTCTATTTCTGATGCTGAAACACAATCTGGTGATGAACATGAACCTAGTGATAATGTTAATGATGATGTTCATGTTGATGCTCAACCTAGCAATAACAATGATGTAGAGATTGAACCTGCTGTTGATCTTGATAACCCACAATCAAAGAATCAACGTTATGATAAGAGAGACTTCGTTGCTAGGAAGCATGGTAAAGAAAGAGAACCATGGGTTCAGAAACCCATGCCTTTTCCTCCTAAACCATCCAAGAAAAAGTATGATGAGGATATTGAGCGCTTTGCTGAAATGATTAGACCTATCTTTTTGCGTATGCGTTTGATTGATATGCTTAAAATTAATCCTTATGCTAAGTACATGAAAGATATTGTTACAAATAAAAGAAAGATACCGGAAGCTTAAATTTCCACCATGCTTGCTAATTACACTTTTAAGGGTGGAATACCAAAGAAACATGGAGATCCAGGAGTACCAACTATACCATGCTCCATTAAAAGAAACTATGTTAAAACTGCTTTATGTGATCTTGGAGCCCGTGTTAGTGTTATGCCTCCCTCTTTATATCGTAGACTTGATTTTAATAAGTTGACACCTACTGAAATATCTTTGCAAATGGCCGATAAATCAACCGCTATACCTGTCGGTATGTGTGAGGATGTGCCTGTTGTGGTTGCAAATGTTTCTATCTTAACGAACTTTGTTATTCTTGATATTCCCGAGGACGATAGTATGTCGATTATCCTTGGTAGACCCTTTTTGAATACTGCAGGGGCTGTTATTGATTGCAACAAAGGCAATGCCACTTTTCATGTTCATGGTAATGAGTATACGGTACACTTTCCAAGGAAACAACCTCAAGTTCACAATATCAATTCTATTGGAAAAATTCCATCAATTATTATTGGAGGTTTTGAATTTCCTCTTCCTACTGTCAAGAAGAAATATGATATTCTTATTATCGGGGATGTACATATCCCCGTTGAGGTAACCTAGTGTTTTTCGAAATTTCTCCGGTTTCATGCGATTCAGAATGAGTTTGTTAACAAGACTTGATCAACCTTGTTAGTGGATTCCTTTTGATGAGCATGAGATGGATGAAGTTAGAAAGCACAACCTTCTGTACCCTCCTTTTACTTTATGTTATTTAGTTTAAATAAAGCAAAATTAGTATTTTCTGTCTGTTTTCTGAATTATCCATGCAATAAAAAAACACCCCAAAAATAAAAGTTCTCCAAATGCCCTAAAAATGAAATATGATTTTTTTTCTAGAATATTTGAGAATATTTGGGACTAAGAACACATCAGGGGGAGCCAGCACCTGGCCACGAGGGTCCAGGGCACGCCCACCCCCTGGGGCGCGCCCCTGGCCTCGTGGGCCCATGGTGGCCCCCCTCCACTTATTCCTGTACCCACACAATTCTTCTTCCTCCCAAAAAATCACCATCCAGCTCAAGCACGAGTTCTAGCTCATTTTGCTGCCATTTTCGATCTCCTAGCTCAATGCTCCACTCACAAAACTGCTTTGGGGGATTGTTCTTTGGTATGTGACTCCTCCAATGGTCCAATTAGTTTTTGTTCTAGTGCTTTATTCATTGCATTTTTTTTGCTGCTAAGGTGACCCTGTTCTTGAGCTTGCATGTCAAATTTATTTGGTCCCAAGTAGTTCTAATGCATGGTATAGTCTCTAGGCACTTGTGGGAGTAGTTGCTATCAATTTTGTTGAGTTTGGTTCACTTTTATTTTGAGTTATTAAAATTTTTAGAAATTTTCAGAGGAAGAATTATGTCTAGGAAAATGTACCAAGGTGGTTCTTCAAGGAAGCAAGGACCCAGGCTTGCAATACGTGAGCCGGACGATGAACCGCCAAGGGAAGCTCAAGTGTGGCCTTGTGAATGGCCGTCAGAAGATTTTATGGTCCAAGTAGGCATTAAGGATGAATTTGACGCGTATGTGCGTAATGCCGATCTTGAGGACTTCAAGTCAGATAAGTGCTCCCAACACTACTACCTTACTAATTCCTTTGTGAGAAGGTTTAAATTCACATCTTCGCGCAATTCTCACATTGTTTTATTTGATCTTTATGATAAATCATATACCATGGACCTAGAAGATTTTAATACTGCTTGTAAACTCCCGCAGTGGGGCAATGTCAGTGAACCTCGTAAATCTAAATATAAAGACTTTCTTGCTAGTATCACTGTGGGTGAATCCAGAGAAATCACACAAGCTACCATAGGGAGCATTCATTTTCCTGCTATACATTATTTTGCTCTCTTCATAGGTAGATGCATTAATGGTAAAGATGAAGCTTGTCACATGTGTGTTCTGGATCTTAGTGTTCTCAAGAGTGTTGTATTAGATGATAAACAATATAACTTGGGGGCAATTGTTGCACGTAGGTTGCATAATAATGGTTTAGATGGAGACTTGTTTGGAGGGATTTATGCAACCCGTGTGGCTAATTATCTTGGTGTACCCATACATGGAAGTGATATGGAGTTGCCTCCTGCTTATCTAGATTATAATGCCATGGTTAGCCATCAGTTTCTAGAGACGAATGAACAGTTCCTCCAATACCGACTAATCTTTGAAAGACGTCGCACTGTCCATGTTGCTCTCCCTGCTCCTGGTTTCTTTGACTTTCAGGCAAAAAGGAGATATATTATAACCAGGGAGGAGGCGAACGAGTACGAGAGGAGGACGGAAGCAACTCGCCTCCAAGCTGCAGCTCATGAGGCAGTAGCTACTGCCTCTCAGTATGACCCCAGCTACCACTTTGATCCATGGGCATAGACCAACTTAGGCCAAAATCCTAAGCTTGGGGGAGTACGTATTTCTCACCGACATTACATTCATGATCACACACTCATTCTAGTTGTCGGTGTTCATACTTTTTCATTGTACTATCCATGCTACTTTATTTTCCTTTTCTTGCTTTCTTCTTGTGTGTTTGAATCACCTTAAGAAAAACCAAAAAAATAGTTATAGCTTTTAGGTAGTCTACTTTCCATGCATGTAGTAGTAGTAATTAAAATAAATCCCAAAAAGATTTCCCGTTCTTCTTTTGCCTGTTGGGAGCTTTCCCATGTAAATAGTTTTATTTCTTTTATTTTCTTTGGGGTTGAGAGGAGAAGACCATGATGAAAATGTTGAGTGGCTCTCATATGCATTATTGTTGATTTAACCAAGAGCCTATATTACCTTGTCTTCTCCTTTGAATTGAATGTTTGCAGATTCCAGCTTAGTCCAATGCACATGTACTATTATTATTATCCACACCGTTTGGTCGTGCAAGTGAAAGGCAATAGTGACGATATATGATGGACTGATTGAGATGAGAGAAGCTGGTATGAACTTGACATATCTTGTTTTTGTAAATATGATTAGTTCATCGTTCCTGATTCGGCCTATTATGAATAAACATGTTTGCAATGACAATTAGAGATTATAGTGCTTATGCCATGCTTAATTAGCTAGCAGCTTATAATGGTTTACCTTGCGTGCCAACATGCTATTAAAATGGTTGTGATGTGGTATGATAGGGTGGTATCCTCCTTTGAATGATTCAAGTGACTTAACTTGGCACATGTTCACACATGTACTTGAAACAAAATCAACATAGCCTTCACGATATTTATGTTCATGATGGATTATATCCTACTCATGCTTGCACTCAGTGTTGATTAATTTTAATGCATGTTCATGACTGTTGTCGCTCTCTAGTTGGTCGCTTCCCAGTCTTTTTCTAGCCTTCACTTGTACTAAGTGGGAATACTTCTTGTGCATCCAACATCCATAAACCCCAAAGTTATTCCATGTGAGTCCACCATACCTTCCTATATGGGGTATCTACCTGCTGTTCCAAGTAAATTTGTATGTGCCAAACTCCAAACCTTCAAATGAAATTTTGTTTTGTATGCTCGAACATCTCATGTATCAACTAGGGTTGTCTGTATCTTCCATGCTAGGCGGGTTATTCTCAAGAGGAGTGGACTCTGCTCCTCACTCACGAGAAAATGGCTGGTAACCGGGATGCCCAGTCCCATGCTCAAATCAAATCAAAATAATTGCAAACAAAACTCCCCTAGGATTGTTGTTAGTTTGAGGCACCCGTTGTTTTGGTCAAGCCATGGATTGATGCTTGTTGGTGGAGGGGGAGTATAAACTTTACCATTCTATTTGGTAACCGCCTATAATGTGTGTAGCATGGAGGATATCAAGATCTCTCGATTGTTATGTTGACAATGAAAGTATACCGCTCAAAATATTATTTATCTCTATTTCAAAATCGAGATCTGGCACCTCTACAAATCCCTGCTTCCCTCTGCGAAGGGCCTATCTATTTACTTTTATGTTGAGTCATCACCCTCTTATTAAAAAGCACCCGCTGAGCACCACTGTCATTTGTATGCATTACTATTAATTTATATTGAGTATGACTATGGATGGATCTCTTTTACCATGAATTACAATATCTAGTCAGTCCTTCATCTTTAGAGGTGCTCTACATTTATGTTTTGTGGTCTCAGAAAGGGCTAGCGAGATACCACCTTGTTATATAATATTATGATTATTTTGAGAAAGTGTTGTCATCCGAGATTTATTATTATTGATTGCTAGTTGATTATGCCATTGATATGAGTAAACATGAGACCTAAGTGTTATTGTGAATATGGTTAGTGCATAATCTTTGCTGAAAACTTGAATGTTGGCTTTACATATTTGCAACAACAAGAGCAAACAGAGTTTGTAAAAGTTTTTCTTTATCACTTTCAGTCTATCAACTGAATTGCTTGAGGACAAGCAAATGTTTAAGCTTGGGGAGTTGATACATCTCCATCGTATATACTTTTCCAAACACTTTTGCCCTTGTTTTGGACTCTAACTTGCATGATTTGAATGGAACTAACCTGGACTGACGCTGTTTTCAGCAGAACTACCATGGTGTTATTTTTGTGCATAAATAAAAGTTCTCGGAATGACCTGAAAATCCACGGAGCAACCTTTTGGAATTAATAAGAAATATTGGCGAAAGAATCAATGTCAGGGGGCCACACCCTGTCCATGAGGGTGGGGGGCGCCCCCTGCCTCGTGGGCCCCTTGGAGCTCCACCGACCTCAACTCTATCTCCATATATTCACATTCGGGGAGAAAAAAAATCAGAGAGAAGGATTCATCGTGTTTTACAATACGGAGCCGCCGCCAAGACCTAAACTCTCTTGGGAGGGCTGATCTAGAGTCCGTTCGGGGCTCCGGAGAGGGGAATCTGTCGTTGTCGTCATCATCAACCATCCTCCATCACCAATTTCATGATGCTCACCGCCGTGCGTGAGTAATTCCATCATAGGCTTGCTGGACGGTGATGGGTTGGATGAGATTTACCATGTAATCGAGTTAGTTTTGTTAGGGTTTGATCCCTGGTATACACTATGTTCTGAGATTGATGTTGCTATGACTTTGCTATGCTTAATGCTTGTCACTAAGGCCCGAGTGCCATGATTTCAGATCTGAACCTATTATGTTTTCATGAACATATGTGAGTTCTTGATTCTATCTTGCAAGTCTATAGTCACCTATGATGTGTTATGATTCGACAACCCCGAATTGACAATAATCGGGACCACTCTCGGTGATGACCGTAGTTTGAGGAGTTCATGTATTCACTAAGTGTTAATGCTTTGGTCCGGTACTCTATTAAAAGGAGGCCTTAATATCCCTTAGTTTCCAATAGGACCCCGCTGCCACGGGAGGGTAGAACAAAAGATGTCATGCAAGTTCTTTTCCATAAGCATGTATGACTATATTCGGAATACATGCGTACATTACATTGATGAACTGGAGCCAGTTCTGTGTCACCCTGTGTTATAAATATTACATGAGGAATCGCATCCGACATAATTATCCATCACTAATTCAATGCCTACGAAATTATTGAGGAAATCGTTAACTGGTAGTTGCTCGGTTGGCTAGTGAGTAGGGGATTAATCGGCTAATCGGCAAGCTAATCAGCCATTTAATCAATTAATCAGACGATTTACCGGTTTATAGGCTACTCGAAGACCCTACGAGTAGGGATTAATCGACAAGTTAACTGGTTAATTGGATCAATTCTTGAACAGGGGCCTACGAGCTTTTCACATATTACAATTACTACAAAACTGCTACTGTTACTTTTTCTATCGTTACCGTTACTTCCATACTACTTTGCTACTAAATACTTTGCTGCGGATATTAAGTTATCCAGATGTGGTTGAATTGACAACTCAACTGCTAATACTTGAGAATATTCTTTGGGTCCCTGCACCTAGTGGGAGCAACGAGAAGCACACCAGCCCCTGCACCTTGTAGGGAGAAGGCACCATCGAAATACACGATCCATTCTTGGGGTGATTCCTTGCCAGGGATGACTATTTCCAGCACTTCCTCATCAGGGGTTGGCATCCATTCTGCAACAAACGTTGCCAATGCCCTGCTCTGACTCATTGATGTGCTTTCAAACTTTAGGCCAAAGCTAGATAACTCCAATGCCCATTTCACTATTTTGCCGGTAGCCTCTGGGTTTCGGAGTATCCTTTGCAACGGGAAGCATGTGACAATCGTGATCTCATGGGCTTGAAAGTAGTGGCGCAGTTTCCTTGAGGCCATGGCATGGCCAAAAATCATTTTTGCATGCCAGAAATACCTGGATCTAGCCCCTTGCAACAGGGAGTTGATGAGGTATACTGATGCTGCACCACTTTCTTCCATGCCGCGTCCTTGGGGTTGCCTTCGCTGCCATGCTCCTCTTTGTCCTGATCCATATCTGCCCTTGCCGGGCTATTCTTTCTTTCTGCTCTGGGTGGGACACCTACTGAGGTTGTTATCTCTTCCACTCCCCGTTGTGCCACCATGCTGCACTAACCACTTGATTAGTCACTACCAGATATAGCAGTAATGGCTCATGTGGTTTGGGTGCAACCAAAGTGGGCATAGAAGACAAGTAGGTCTTCAAATCTTACAATGCCGCATATGCTTCCAGGGTCCACTTCATAGGTCATGCCTTCTTCAAAATTTTGAAGAACGGCAGGGCGCGCTCGGCAGACGTGGAGATGAATCTGCTAAGCGCGGAAACGCATCCTGTCAGACGCCTCACATCCTTAATTGTCTTGGGTGCCTGAATTTGCTCGATGGCCTTGATCTTATTTGGGTTGGCCTCGATCCTGCGGTAGGACACAAAGAAACCAAGTAGCTTGCCGGAGGGAACGCCAAACACACACTTCTCCGGGTTTAGCTTCAAGTTGATCTTGCGCACATTAGCAAATGTCTGTTCCAAATCCTGGATGAGGGTTGATTTGTCCTTGGTCTTGACCACAATATCATCCATACAAGCTTCAATGTTCCTCAAGTTTCTTGATCTCCTCGACAATGAACTATTGCTGCTCCAAGGCCTGCTTGTGAACCTTCTACTTGACGGGTCGGGCATGTGGGCAGAAAACAAGGTGGTGCTCGATTACCTCCCTAGGAACACCGAGGATATCAGATGGTTGCCAAGCAAACACATCAATATTCACCCGCAGGAAGGCAACGAGCATGCTTTCCTATTTGTCATCGAGGGTGGCACTGATAGTAAAAGTACCATCAGTGCCAGCCAGCCCTGTCGGGACCTTTTTCACATGGGGTGCAACAGCCTTGGTCCTCTTGTTGTTGGAACTCTCCGACACGTCATCAACGAGTGCGGCACACTCCGTAGAGATGCTTCCTGGATGCCTTGCCGACGTCCCTACAATCCTTCTTATTCTCTTTGCTGTCCTTGGCGGGCACCGCAACTTCAGTAGCCTCTGCCGCGACTACGTCTCGGTACATCTTATCCACGCAAATCATTGCATCTTTCTTGTCTGACAGAATGGAAATGACGCCCATCGGCCCTGGCATCTTCAAGATGTTGTAGGCATAGTGGGATACCGCCATGAATTTGGCTAGGGCCGGGCGCCCAAGGATTCCATTGTATGGCAGGGGAGGTCGACCACATCAAACACAATCTTCTCAGGCTGGTAGTTTAACTCTCCCCCAAATGTCACTGGCAACATGATCTTTCCCTTAGGACGACTCCTACCGGGATTGATTCCTTGAAACGTGTCCATAGCCTTAAGCTTTTCCTCTCCTATCTGGAGTTTGCTGATAACTTGTGGGGAAACCAGATTCAACCCGGCCCCCCGTCAACCAATATATTTGTTACTTTGAGGTTGCGGATCATTGGTGACCAACAACGGCAAGCACCCTACCATAGTAGTGCGGTTGGGGTGATCCTCTTCATCAAAGATGATGGGCATGCATGACCATTTGAGCGGCTTCCAAGACCCTACTGCTGGCTCCATGGCATCGACCTCACGCGCCCACTGTTTAAGTTGGTGGTGAGAGGAGTGCAAAGATGCACCCCCGTCAATGCACAGGGCATCAGTAGCCTTCTGGAATTCCTACTCACTGGTTTCCTCTTCATTCCCTCCATCACTTTCATGATTGCAATCCTCCTTCTCTCGGCCCCTGGCAGGTTTCCCTTGGTTCCGAAGAGCCTTGCCGGGGTGATTTGCTTCACCGCGTCGACCCTTTCCGACGGTACCGTTCTAAACTTTTTCCTTATAATGCTTCATACTCAGCCCTGTGCTTCTTGACGAGATGCTCAACCTGATGACACTCCTCGAGATCATGGCCCTTGGTCTGATGTATCTTGCAGTACGGTCCATCACCTTTCCCAGCTTTCTCAGCAGCCGCATCCTCCCAGCAGTCAGCGCACGTGACAGCCTCCTTCCCGGGGGCTTTGGATTTAGTCCTCTTGCCGGTACTAGGCGCGCCTGATCTCTCAACTATCAACACTGCCTTATGCTTGCGCTTCTTGTTGCGCTTCTTGTTCTTCTTCTTCTGACTAGTGGTCTCGTCGTCATCCTCTAAGTCGATGTCGATGCAATCTTCCTCTCCAGGGAGTTTCCTTCCTTCCTCCACCCAAGCACACTTGTCCACCAAGGTATACAGCTCCTTCACAGTCTTGGGCAACCGAACATTCATCTTAGAACGTATCCTGCGGTTGCGCACATTGGGTTGGAAGGCAGCTATCACAATTGCCGGGTGGTGTTTGGGATATTTCTATGGACTCGACTGAATCTCTGTAAGTACTTTCACGGAGTCTCTCCTTCTTTCTGCTAGAGAAGCTGCAAATCGCTGGGCCGTCCTGGTTCTTGATGGCCGCCCATGAAGGCGCCAATGAACTCATGGCACAGGTCAGCCCAGGTTGAAATGGAGTTCTCCGGTAGGTGCATTAGCTAGGACCTCACATTTGACTTGAGTGCCAAAGGGAAGTAGTTGGCGAACACCTTCTCATCTCTTCCCCCGGTAGCCTGAAAAGCGATAGTGTAGATGCTCGACAACTCTATCGGGTTCAGTCTCCCATCATACTTCTTGGGTATCTCTAGCTTGAATGTGCGAGTGGACGGCCAATGGACTTTCCACAACTCACGGGTGAAGGCAGGGCACCCGACCTCGAAAGGCAGGCACCGCCATCTCTGAGCACGGGCTCGTCAACGTCGGGGTCATCGCACCCACTGGGCTGGCACAGTGGTTGTCACGGCACCACTCAATGGCGATGTGTGCGCCTTCCCTCTGCCTGTCCTTCGGGGCTCGTCGTTGGCCTTGGCGTGCTCGAGGGTCAGAAAAGGCCATTGAGACATCATCAGGCTCTTGGTTATGAGGCTCCTGTGCTGCTTCCCGTGGTAGGGACTGTACCGTGGGGGCGGCCCCTTCTGTACAGCCAGCCGCACGAGCCATTGTTGTCGCCTGGGGAGGCCGTGGCGGGCCAGCTCGCTGTGATCCTCCCGCCTCGATGAAACCAATCAGGCTTTGGATGGTGGCTTGCCACTCATCCATCTGATCGGCTGCCGGCAGAAATCTCAAGAGCAGCTGGGCCCATGCCATGGCCTCTAAGGTAGTGCTTGGCATAGGTGATGATGATGTAGAACGTAGTGTCACTCGACTCCCGATGGTGTCGGTGGCGACTGTGACGTGCCCGCGTCATTGTGAACCACCCGCTTGGATGGTGTGGTTATGCGGGAGAGGCACTTGAGGACCAGCGGCTCCATTGGGCACAGTAGTTGGGTCGGCCCGTTCCGGGAGTGGTGTGTGCCCTATGGTAGCGCCCGCAACGGGGGCGGCCGGAGGGTTGCGATTTGCCCCAGAACGTGCGCCACCACCATAGATGTGCCCTTCGGCAAGGAGAAAGGGTGTAGAAAAAACAATCCCTCTGTTCGTACCTCGAGGAGCGTGGCCGCTGGGATGTTGCTGATGTTGTCCTTCCGTGGTGCCTCCCACTTCTGCTTCGGCCGTGAGGGTGGTGGTGACAAAGCCGCCTGTGCCGACCACATCCCCCGCAGTGTCCGCATCCTCAGACGTCCCTGCGTTCCCCGCAACATCTACAGTCGCGGGTGGCAGAGCCTTGGAGGTGGATGGGTGATTTGCAGCTCCAGGCTTTTTCTTGGGCACCATAGTCGATGATGCCGCCAATGATGAAAATGGCAATGAAGATGATGCGCTACTAATGCTCTTGGGTTCGTGCAAGTGATCCCCCTACCTAGTGCGCCAAAGATGTCTGGGAAACCATGGCCACCTATGGGGCTATGAGCCCCTTTTGGTTCAGCAAGGGGATTGGCATGTTGCACAAAGAGAGGAGAAGTGTGGCACAACGTGGGAGAGATCACACAGGCAGTTTTACCCATGTTCGGCCCACTGTGAGGTGTAAAGCCCTACTCTTGCTTTGGTGAATTGATAATAGAAAAGGTGGTGGTGAACGCAGCACACTTGCCCGGCAGGGTGGCCTCGGGGCTAGAGTGGCTACGCGCGTATGGATGTGTGAGGGTTTGAGCTTGCTAACCTCGCAAACCCTTTCTATGGTTGCCATGGGCCTCCTTTTATAGATTAAGGGGTCACCACAGTGGCAAATCAGTCTTTACGTAGTGATTAGATAGCAAACAGTGCTATCATACCTAACTCTGTAGGCTGACAAAGCACATTAAATGTGCCGTCAAGTTTCACATCACAGCATGCCCAACAGCCCTTGTCGGGCTGTTTCGCCAGCTTCACGCCTGCTTGCTTGACACGTTTCAGGATGGGTGTCATATGGAGGTGTTTGCTGTAGGAACTGGCTGCCATGTGGCGAAAAGCAGCCACTTAGTCAGCTTGAAGCTTGACACCGCACTGATCTATGACTTGCATTGCTCGTGAGGTGGAGCAGTGGAGTGGCTTGCCTCCGCAAGCCCCGGCAGGCCTGCTAGGATGATCTGGAAGCTTACTTCCAGGGCAAACCAAACCTCGCCAGGCTCGCCTGCCAGAAAAGGGAGGTTCATTCCTTAGAAATATCTTGCTTCTCTAGCTAATCTTGTTTTTCTTGATCTGCAGTAGGATCCTTCAAAGACTTGATCCCTCTTGCTTGGTCTGATCTTGGTGTTGTAATCTTTGTCCTTGGGCCTTTGCACAGTCTGAGCAACGGACCCAGGGTTTGTTGCACTCACAACAATAGAAGCAAGACCAACTATTTCATCCTTAGTAGGTAATTCTTTCTTATGAGGTTGTCTATTATGAAGGAAACATGCCCTAGAGGCAATAATAAAGTTATTATTTATTTCCTTATTTCATGATAAATATTTATTATTCATGCTAGAATTGTATTAACCGAAACATGATACATGTGTGAATACATAGACAAACAGAGTGTCACTAGTATGCCTCTACTTGACTAGCTCGTTCATCAAAGATGGTTATGTTTCCTAGCCATAGACAAAGAGTTGTCATTTGATTAACGGGATCACATCATTAGGAGAATGATGTGATTGACTTGACCCATTCCGTTAGCTTAGCACTTGATTGTTCAGTATGTTGCTATTGCTTTCTTCATGACTTATACATGTTCCTATGACTATGAGATTATGCAACTCCCATTTACCGGAGGAACACTTTGTGTGCTACCAAACATCACAACATAATTGGGTGATTATAAAGGTGCTCTACAGGTGTCTCTGAAGGTACTTGTTGAGTTGATGTATTTCGAGATTAGGATTTGTCACTCCGATTGTCGGAGAGGTATCTCTGGGCCCTCTCGGTAATGCACATCACTATAAGCCTTGCAAGCAATGTAGCTAACGAGTTAGTTACGAGATGATGCATTATGTAACAAGTAAAAAGACTTGCCGGTAACAAGATTGAACTAGGTATTGAGATACCGACGATCGAATCTCGGGCAAGGAACATACCGATGACAAAGGGAACAACATATGTTGATTTGGTTTGACCGATAAAGATCTTCATAGAATATGTGGGAGCCAATATGAGCATCCAGGTTCCGCTATTTGTTATTGACCGGAGATGTGTCTCGGTCATGTCTACATAGTTCTCGAACCCGTAGGGTCTGCACGCTTAAAGTTCGATGACGGTTATATTATGAGTTTATGTGTTTTGATGTACCAAAGGTAGTTCGGAGTCCCAGATGATATCAGGGACATGACGAGGAGTCTCAAAATGATCGAGACGTATAGATCGATATATAGGATGACTATATTCGGACATCAAAAGGTTCTGAGTGATTCGGGTATTTTCGGGGGTACTGGGGAGTTACGGGAATACGAAGAAGAAGCAACGGGCCTCATGGGCCAAGTGGTGGAAGAGAGGAGGCAGGGCGCGCGGCCCCCCTAGCCCAAACCGAATTAGACTAGGGGGTCCGCCCCCCTTTCCTCCTTTTCCTCCCTCTCCTTCCTTCTCCTTCTCCTTCCCTTCCTTCCCCTCTCCTACTTGGACTAGGACAGAGGAGGGAATCCTACTTGGAGTAGGATTGCCCCCCTTGGGCGCGCCTCCTCCCCTTGGCCGGCCCTCTCCTCCTCCCCTCCTTTATATACGGAGGAAGGGGGCACCCCATAGAGACAACAATTGATCATTGATCTCTTAGCTGTGTGTGGTGCCCCCCTCCACCATAGTCCTCCTCGATAATATCATAGAGGTGCTTAGGCAAAGCCCTGCAACGGTAGAACATCATCATCGTCACCACGCTGTCATGCTGATGGAACTCTCCCACGACACTCGGGTGGATCCGAGTTCGAGGGACATCATCGAGCTGAACGTGTGCAAGAACTCGAAGGTGCCGTGCTTTCGGTGCTTGATCGGTCGGGCCATTAAGACGTACGACTACATCAACCGCGTAGTGCTAACGATTCTGCTTTCGATCTACGAGGGTACGTGGACACACCCTCCCCTCTCATTGCTATGCATCACCATGATCTTGCATGTGCGTAGGAATTTTTTTGAAATTACTATGTTCCCTAATAGTGGCATCCGAGCCTAGGTTTTATGCATTGATGTTATATGCACGAGTAGAACACAAGTGAGTTGTGGGCGATACAAGTCATACTGCTTACCAGCATGTCATACTTTGGTTCGGCGGTATTGTTGGATGAAGCGGTCCGGACCGACATCACGCGTATGCTTACGCGAGACTGGTTTAACCGACGTGCTTTGCACACAGGTGGCTGGCGGGCGTCAGTTTCTCCAACTTTAGTTGAACCGAGTGTGGCTACGCCGGGTCCTTGAGAAGGTTAAAACATCACTAACTTGACGAACTATCGTTGTGGTTTTGATGCGTAGGTAAGAACGGTTCTTGCTCAGCCCATAGCAGCCACGTAAAAATTGCAACAACAAAGTAGAGGACGTCTAACTTGTTTTTGCAGGGCATGTTGTGATGTGATATGGTCAAGACGTGATGCTATATTTTATTGTATGAGATGATCATGTTTTGTAACCGAGTTATCGGCAACTGGCAGGAGCCATATGGTTGTCGCTTTATTGTATGCAATGCAATCGCCCTGTAATTGCTTTACTTTATCACTAAGCGGTAGTGATAGTCGTAGAATCAATAGTTGGCGAGACGAAAATGATGCTACGATGAAGATCAAGGCGTCGCATCGGTGACGATGGTGATCATGATGATGCTTCAGAGATGGAGATCACAGCACAAGATGATGATGGCCATATCATATCACTTATATTTATTGCATGTGATGTTTATCTTTTATGCATCTTATCTTGCTTTGATTGACGGTAGCATTATAAGATGGCCTCTCACTAAATTTCAAGATAAAAGTGTTCTCCCTGAGTATGCACCGTTGCCAAAGTTCGTCGTGCCCAGACACCATGTGATGATCGGGTGTGATAAGTTCTACATCCATCTACAATGGGTGCAAGCCAGTTTTGCACACGCAGAATACTCAGGTTAAACTTGACGAGCCTAGCATATGTAGATATGGCCTCGGAACACTGAGACCGAAAGGTCGAGCGTGAATCATATAGTAGATATGCTCAACATAGTGATGTTCACCATTGAAAACTACTCCATTTCACGTGATGATCGGTTATGGTTTAGTTGATTTGGATCACGTGATCACTTAGATGATTAGGGAGATGTCTATCTAAGTGGGAGTTCCTAAGTTATATGATTAATTGAACTTAAATTTATCATGAACTTAGTCCTGGTAGTATTTTGCAAATTATGTTGTAGATCAATAGCTCGCGTTGTTGCTTTCATATGTTTATTTTGATATGTTCCTAGAGAAAATTATGTTGAAAAATGTTAGTAGCAATGATGTGGATTGGATCCGTGATCTGAGGATTGTCCTCATTGTTGCACAGAAGAATTATGTCCTTGATGCACCGCTAGGTGACGGACCTATTGCAGGAGCAGATGCAGACATTATGAACGTTTGGCTAGCTCAATATGATGACTACTTGATAGTTTAGTGCACCATGTTTAACAACTTAGAATCGGGACTTCAAAGACATTTTGAACGTCATGGGCCATATGAGATGTTCCAGGAGTTGAAGTTAATATTTCAAGCAAATACACGAGTTGAGAGATATGAAGTCTCCAACAAGTTCTATAGCTAAAAGATGGAGGAGAATTTCTCAACTAGTGAGCATGTGCTCAGATTGTCTGGGTACTACAATCGCTTGAATCAAGTGGGAGTTAATCTTCCAGATAAGATAGTAATTGACAGAGTTCTCTAGTCACCATCACCAAGTTAGTAGAACTTCGTGATGAACTATAGTATGCAAAGGATGACGAAAACGATTCCTGAGCTCTTCGTGATGTTGAAATCAACGAAGGTAGAAATCAAGAAAGAGCATCAAGTGTTGTTGATTGACAAGACCACTAGTTTCAAGAAAAGGGCAAAGGGAAAGAAAGGGAACTTCAAGTAGAATTGCAAGCAAGTTGTCACTCCCGCGAAGAAGCCCAAAGTTGGACCAAAGCCTGAAAATGAGTGCTTACACTACAAAGGAAATGGTCACTGGAAACGGAAATGCCCTGAATATTTGGTGGATAAGAATGATGGCAAAGTGAACAAGGGTATATTTCATATACAGGTTATTGATGTGTGCCTTACTAGTGTTTACAGTAGCTCCTGAGTATTTGATACTTGTTCGGTTGCTATGATTAGTAACTCGAAACAGGAGTTACATAATAAACAGAGACTACTTGAGGGGAAGTGACGATGTGTGTTGGAAGTAGTTCCAAGATTGATATGATCATCATCACACACTCCCTATACTTTTCGGGATTAGTGTTAAACCTAAATAAATGTTATTTGGCATTTGCATTGAGCATGAATATGATTTGATCATGTTTATTGCAATACGGTTATTCATTTAAAGTCAGAGAATAATTGTTGTTCTGTTTAAATGAATAAAACCTTCAATGGTCATACACCCAATGAAAATAGTTTATTGGATCTCGATCGTAGTGATACACATATTCATAATATTGATGCCAAAAGATGCAAAGTTAATAATGATAGTGCAACTTATTTGTGGCACTGCCGTTTGGGTCATATCGGTGTAAAGCGCATGAAGAAACTCCATAAAGATGGATTTTTGAGATCACTTGGTTATGAATCATTTGATGCTTGTGAACTGTGCCTTTTGGGCGAGATGACTAAAACTCCATTCTACAAAACAATGGAATGAGCTACTGACTTGTTGGAAATAATACATACTGATGTATGCAGACCAATGAGTATTAAGGCTCGTGGCGGGTATCATTATTTTCAGACCTTCACAGATGATTTGAGCAGATATGGGTATATCTACTTGATGAAACATAAGTCTGAAATAGTTGAAAGGTTCAAAGAATTTCAGAGTGAAGTGGAAAATCATCGTAACAAGAAAATAAAGTTTCTGCGATCTGATCGTGGAGATGAATATTTGAGTTACGAGTTTGGCCTTTAGTTAAAATAATGTGGAATAGTTTCACAAACTCATGCCACCTGGAACAGCACAGCATAATGGTGTGTTCGAACGTCACAACCATACTTTATTGGATATAGTGCAATCTATGATGTCTCTTACTGATTTACCACTATTGTTTTGGGGTTATGCATTAGAGACAGCTGCATTCACGTTAAATAGGGCAACATCTAAATCCGTTGAGACGGCACCGTATGAACTATGGTTTGGCAAGAAACCAAAGTTGTCGTTTCTTAAAGTTTGGGGTTGCGATGCTTATAAGAAATAGTTTCATGCTGATAAGCTCAAACCCAAATCGGAGAAATGTGTCTTCATAGAATACCCAAAGGAGACAGTTGGGTACACCTTCTATCATAGATCCGAAGGCAAGATATTCGTTGCTTAGAATGGATACTTTCTAGAGAAGGAGTTTCTCTCGAAAGAAGTGAGTGGAAGGAAAGTAGAACTTGATGAGGTATCTGTACCTGCTCCCTTATTGGAAAGTAATTTATCACAGAAATCTGTTCATATGACTACTACACCAATTAGTAAGGAAGTTAATGATGATGATCATGAAACTTCAGATCAAGTTGTTACTGAACCTCGTAGGTCAACCAGAGTAAGATCCACACCAGAGTGGTACGGTAATCCTGTTCTGGAAGTTGTGTTACTAGACCATGACGAACCTACGAACTATGAAGAAGCGATGGTGAGCCCAGATTCCACAAAATAGCTTGAGGCCATGAAATTTGAGATGAGATCCATGTATAAGAACAAAGTACGGACTTTGATTGACTTGCCCAATGATCGGCAAGCCATTGAGATTAAATGGATCTTCAAGAGGAAGACAGACACTGATAGTAGTGTTACTATCTACAAAGCTAGACTTGTCAAAAAAGGTTTTTGACAAAGTTCAAGGTGTTGACTACAATGAAATTTTATCAACTGTAGCGATGCTTAAGTCTGTCCGAATCATGTTAGCAATTGCCACATTTTATGAAATCTGGCAAATGGATGTCAAAACTGCATTAATGGGTTTCTTAAAGAAGAGTTGTATATGATGCAACCAGAAGGTTTTGTCAATCCTAAAGGTGCTAACAAAATGTTCAAGCTCCTGCGATCCATCTATGGACTGGTGCAAGCATCTCGAAGTTGGAATATACACTTTGATAAGTTGATCAAAGCATATAGTTTTATATGGACTTGCAATGAAGCCTGCATTTACAATAAAGTGAGTGGGAGCACTACAGCCTTTCTGATAAGTATATGTGAATGACATATTGTTGATCAGAAATAATGTAGAATTATTCTGCAAAGCATAAAGGAGTGTTTGAAAGGAGTTTTTCAAAGAAAGACCTCGGTAAAGCTGATTACATATTGAGCATCAAGATCTATAGAGATAGATCAAGACGCTTGATAAGTTTTTCAATGAGTACATACCTTGACAAGATTTTGAAGTAGTTCAAAATGGAACAGTCAAAGAAAGAGTTCTTGCCTGTGTTACAAGGTGTGAAATTGAGTAAGACTCAAAGCCCGACCACGGCAGAAGATAGAAAGAGAATGAAAGGCATTCCCTATGCCTTGGCCATAGATTCTATAAAGTATGTCATGCTGTGTACCAGATCTATTGTATACCCTACACTAATTTTGGCAAGGGAGTACAATAGTGATCTAGGAGTAGATCACTGGACAGCGGTCAAAATTATCCTTAGTGGAATAAGGATATGTTTCTAGATTATGGAGGTGACAAAAAGGTTCGTCGTAAAGGGTTATGTCGATGCAAATTTTGACACTGATCCAGATGACTCTAAAATTCAATCTGGATACATATTGAAAGTGGGAGCAATTATCTAGAGTAGCTCCGTGCAGAGCATAGTTGACATAGAAATTTGCAAAATACATACAAATCTGAATGTGGCAGACCCATTGACTAAACTTCTCTCATAAGCAAAACATGATCACACCTTAGTACTCTTTGAGTGTTAATCACATAGCGATGTGAACTAGATTATTGACTCTAGTAAACCCTTTGGGTGTTGGTCACATGACGATGTGAACTATGGGTGTTAATCACATGGTGATGTGAGCTATTGGTATTAATTCACATGGTGATGTGAACTAGATTATTGACTCTAGTGCAAGTGGGAGACTGAACGAACTATACCCTAGAGGCAATAATAAAGTTATTATTTATTTCCTTATTTCATGATAAATGTTTATTATTCATGCTAGAATTGTATTAACCGGAAACATGATACATGTGTGAATACATAGACAAACAGAGTGTCACTAGTATGCCTCTACTTGACTAGCTCGTTAATCAAAGATGGTTATGTTTCCTAGCCATAGACAAAGAGTTGTCATTTGATTAACAGGATCATATCATTAGGAGAATGATGTGATTGGCTTGACCCATTCCGTTAGCTTAGCACTTGATCGTTCAGTATGTTGCTATTTCTTTCTTCATGACTTGTACATGTTCCTATGACTATGAGATTATGCAACTCCCATTTACCGGAGGAACACTTTGTGTGCTACCAAACGTCACAACATAATTGGGTGATTATAAAGGTGCTCTACAGGTGTCTCTGAAGGTACTTGTTGAGTTGATGTATTTCGAGATTAGGATTTGTCACTCCGATTGTCGGAGAGGTATCTCTGGGCCCTCTCGGTAATGCACATCACTATAAGCCTTGCAAGCAATGTAGCTAATGAGTTAGTTACGAGATGATGCATTACGTAACGAGTAAAGAGACTTGCCGGTAACGAGATTGAACTAGGTATTGAGATACCGACGATCGAATCTCGGGCAAGTAACATACCGATGACAAAGGGAACAACATATGCTGATTGCGGTTTGACCAATAAAGATCTTCATAAAATATGTGGGAGCCAATATGAGCATCCAGGTTCCGCTATTGGTTATTGAGCGGAGATGTGTCTCGGTCATGTCTACATAGTTCTCGAACCCGTAGGGTCCGCACGCTTAAAGTTTGATGACAGTTATATTATGAGTTTATGTGTTTTGATGTAACGAAGGTAGTTCGGAGTCCCGGATGAGAATCGGGACATGACGAGGAGTCTCAAAATGATCAAGACGTAAAGATCGATATATTGGATGACTATATTCGGACATCGAAAGGTTCCGAGTGATTCGGGTATTTTCAGGGGTACCTGGGAGTTACGGGAATACGAGGAAGGAGCAATGGGCCTCATGGGCCAAGTTGTGGAAGAGAGGAGGCAGGGCGCATGGCCCCCCTAGCCCAAACCGAATTGGACTAGGGGGCCGACCCTCCTTTCCTCCTTTTCCTCCCTCTCCTTCCTTCTCCTTCTCCTTCCCTTCCTTCCCCTCTCCTACTTGGACTAGGAAAGTGGGGGGAATCCTACTTGGAGTAGGATTGCTCCCCTTGGGTGCGCCTCCTCCCCTTGGCCGGTGTCGGTGTCAAAACCGGTGGATTTCGGGTAGGGGGTCCCGAACTATGTGTGTAAGGCTAATGGTAACAGGAGACTGGGGACACGATGTTTACCCAGGTTCGGGCCCTCTCGATGGAGGTAATACCCTACTTCCTGCTCGATTGATCTTGATGATATGAGTATTACAAGAGTTGATATAGCACGAGATCAGAGAGGCTAAACCCTAGAAGCTAGCCTATGGTATGATTGTTGTTGTGTCCTACGGACTAAACCCTCCGGTTTATATAGACACCGGAGGGGGCTAGGGTTACACAGAGTCGGTTACAGAGAAGGAGATCTACATCCGAATCGCCAAGCTTGCCTTCCACGCCAAGGAGAGTCCCATCCAGACACGGGACGAAGTCTTCAATCTTTTATCTTCATAGTCCAACAGTTCGGCCAAAGCATATAGTCCGTCTGGCCGGATACGCCCTTATCCAGGGCTCCCTCAGTAGCCCCTGAACCAGGCTTCAATGACGATGAGTCCGGCGCGTAGATTGTCTTCGGCATTGCGAGGCGGGTTCCATCTCCGAATACTCCAAGATAAATTGCGAACACAAGGACTGTGTCCGGCTCTGCAAGATAAATTCCATATACCCTTGTAGAGAGAATAATAATCCACGAACCTAATCTGCTGACAACTCTTTGAAAAGTGACATCACGCCACGGCCCGGTTTTTATTCGAACCGTTTTTACAACCTGCTACCGCACACATCGCGAGGCGGTTTTCTTGGAACGTCTTGTCAAAGCAGAGATCATGTCCCTCTTATTATGGGATCCTCATCAATACGGGTATGGGTAATCCAACCGTGCCTGTTGGCATGACTCCGTGTTTTTAGGAAAGTCCCAAACGGTTTCGCTGGGGACGCTTGATATTCTTCCCCCTTTATAGAGGGGTCGAGGCCTATCCCTCTATCTCCACGCTTGCGCCTTCTCGTACATCGAGTTCCAACACCCAAAGCTCAAGCTTAAGCACCCCAGATCTTTGATCATGTCCGGATCCGACCATCAAGGCAGATGGATGGCCTCCTCTGTCACAGAGGAGGATATTGCGAAGCTCAGGGGGGCCGGGTATTTGACCGCCGATGTTAAGCACAGACTTCCCGCCCCCGAACAGGTTATTCCTACTCCCGAGCCCAACGAGAGCGTCGTATTTGTCTCCCACTTCCTCTGGGGCTTGGCCTTACTATTGACCCCTTCGTGAGGGGGGTCATGTTCTACTACGGGCTAGATTTCCATGATCTAACTCCGGATTCCATCCTCCACATCTCGTCATTTATCATCGTGTGCGAAGCCTTCCTCCACATCACCCCCCACTTTGGCCTATGGCTCAAGACTTTCAATGTGGAGCGGAAGATGATTGAGGGGCGACACGCGGAGTGCGGGGGCGCTGCAATAAGCAGGAACGCCAATGCCCCGTGGCCCGAAGGCTCCTTCCCGGAGGTATCTGATTTATGGCAGCGGAGGTGGTTCTATGTCACAGCTCCCCGAGGCTCGAAGTGGGCGGCCACCCCCGCCTTCCGCCCAAGCCCTCCGCCTCAACTTGCGTCGTGGGCCAACATGGGACTGAACTGGGGGCCTGCAAACAATGTACCGATGTTGCAGAGCCGCATTTGGGAGCTCCTCGAGAGGGACATTAGTCTTGTCAAAATAATCCAGGTAATGCTAGTTCGGCGGGCCCTGCCATGCAAACGTCGACCTCTCCGGATGTGGGAGTTCAATCTAGAGGGTCCGCAAACCATTCAGCACTTCTTCGGCATGACGCCCGAAGGAATGTATAAGTTGTTCTTCGGACCACGAATAAAGTGTCCGGACACCATCGAGGATGTGGGCCTGAGCTGCAACTGCCTAGATACCCAAGTAAGTAACCCTGTGTCCGAACACTTTGCTAATATTTATCATAACATTGTTCTGAAAAAACTGTCCACGACCAGGATTGGCTCAGTAAGGCAGAAAGAATCAGGTGTCCGGCCCTGCTTCCCGAAGGCTTGCCCGGTCCGACAATGGCTAGGATTCTTAAATGGACGCTAAGTCAAGTGCCACCGGAGAAAGATGAAGGGAAGAGTGGGTAGGCCAAGAGTGGGCCTCAAACATTGTGCATCCGAACCGGGGGAATTAATGTCTCCACGGAGGAGGAGAATTGGGGAGGCGAATATGAGGTTTCCTCCCCCCGCGGGAAGAAGAGGGCCGCTTCCGAAGACTTGGGAACGGGGGCGCCCAAACAAGGGAAGAAAACTTCACCAAAGGGCCCTGTCCCGAAGGGCATTCTTACCGCACCGTGCCCGGTAACGGGCCAGCCCTCCACCGAGCTGTAAGTTTAATAAACAAGAAGCTTATTGCTTTTTCCTCTGAGAGTAATAACCGGGACCTATTTTTTGTGGTCCGGCTAGAAGTTCATCTCAACAGGGTTCGTCCTCGGGGGATCTTCTTCCAGAGATGATGGAGAGTGAAACCCCATCTACCTCTCCGCTCCATGGGGCGAGCGACCCTGAGGTATCGTCATGGAGGAGTACAAATCCAATGCGGCCAGAATCTAACACTTCGGCCGCCCCGAGCCCAGCGTGTCCGAACGACCATACTGACGGGCCTCCTGGAGTCAGCTGCTCTCTCGGAGGATCACCATACACTAATGGGTACGGTGTAGGAGAAAATTTCCTCTGCCACAAGCGGGTTAAATGAAGCTTTTAGGACCTTGCTCAAAGGTTTTGAGGTAAGCCACGAAATACGCAGTTTTTGGTTGCACCGTACGCGATACATGTGCTCTGTATAGATAGTAGCCCCTGAGACTGTGGATGCCAGCCCATGGCGGCAAACGGAGGATCACACTCCCAGGTAATAATCACACTTGTATTGATGTGCAGGTTGCTAAGGGTCCGGCGTTAGACCAGACCGCTGAATGCGCCGAATTGAGGTTGCAGATTGACGTGGTGGAGGCCAACGTCGTGCTTGTAAACAAGCGATTCAAGGAGTCGCAGAGTATGCGCTCTTATATCCATATTTTCTTTAGGAAATCACAAGAAGGTTGTAATATTAATATGATGCGATGTGGCTGCAGGCATAGCTGCTGCCGTTGAGGCCCTAAGGGCGGAGCTTGCCCTAGCCAAGGAACAAGCCCGGGTTAGCAATGCGGCTGCTCTAAAGGCAGCCGAAGAATTGAAAGCCGAACAGGCCGCTCATCTCCGAAGCAAAGAAAAGATAGCCGAGATGGCTGTGGAGCTGAGGGACGCCGCCGGCTGGTATGAGCTTCTCGAGAAGGAGAATCAGGCAAAGGCGGGTGACCTGAAGAAGGCGCTGGATTCGGCTAAGGAGACGCTCTCTGAGATTAGAGATGCACGGGAGGAACTTCGACAAGCCGGAGAAATCGCGGCTGGAAATCCTTATTTGTTGCGGATGAAGTTTTTAGATCCAAAGTATGCTTCGTTGGATAAGCTATGGAGCGCTGCCGATGAGTATGCGGACTTGACGAAGAGTGCAGCTGATGCGACCAAGTTGTTCAAGGATCATAAAGATAATGAAGTAGAAAGACTATTCTGGTCGCAATTTAGCGCTCCAGCGCGCTCATTGCCATTGAGTGAGAAGATGGCCGCTATAGCCGAGCTCCATAGGTTGTCCGGCATTGCAATGAGGTGTGTAATAGACCATCTATTGCCGAGAGGAACGAAGCCGGACAGTTACTTTGGCTTGGTGCAACAATTGTTTAGCGCCAGATCGCAAATCGATGCCGTGAAGAGGTCGGCGTGCATAGAGGGTGCTCGTATGACTCTTGCTCGTGTGAAGACATATTGGGCAGATATGGAGGCCACCAGCATTGCAACCCGGGGTCCGGCGGGAAGCCAAGACCCAGCCGAGCACTATTTTGAGCAGGTCATAGAAGGTGCCCGTAGAATAGAGGCTCAGTGCTCGAAGAATGTCATGTTCGAGTGACAAGTCTATTAATTGTAAAGAATTATGTGTTTTGATTATAGAGGCTGTTTTTTATACTTTTGCCTGAAAGTATTATAATGTCTCCTGTTTGGCTGTTTATGTATGCATACAACGTGAAAGTTAGGAGTCATTGGCTTCAGCCCCCACGCATACAATGCGGGGGTGTCCGAGAAAATATGCGTGAACACACATCTAACGTCTTGGTCCGTTAAGGAGGTGATCGCACGTCGAACCAGGCAACCAGACTATATAGCTGTAACACTTTTCACTTAGCCATAGGAGTTTGAAAGGTGGGGCTACTATGTAGCCCCTGGAACTTCCGCGTGCATCCGGGTATGGTGCGCGTACTTGACCGGGAAACCAGTCCTTCGTTAATGCGGAGGAATCCTATAGATTCCGATGAGTCCTCGAGTGGTTGATCAGTCTCTTGTTGTATCATGATAGTCAGTTTTCGGCTTTCTCTACTAAGGTGCTCATTCGGGATAACCAGGGCACAATCGCAGTAGTTCTCCTTTGGCCTCCTTAGCCGATAGAACGGAACGTAAGGCAGCAAACCTAGGAGCCGGGCTAACCCAACATTTGACCAAAGACATGATTCGGAGCTGATGCATATAAGGCCAAACTCGCGACGCCGAACACTCCCCAAGGTATTCGGACTTTATAACATATACTGGGCTGAATAACGCCCTTGACCCTGTAATTCCAGGTACGTGCATTGATCTGTCGTGGCAGAAAGCCTATGACGCCAGTGTCCTTTATGGGTGTATGAAATACCCATGGGATGTCAAGCAACAAAAGACAGTAAAGAAGGTTTACACAGGGGCTTAATCTAAAGAGAAACCTTTGAGCGGGGCCCTGCTGCACGTCTGCGCCTTTGTCTCTGTTGTGCCGTATCCTGGAAGGGTGTTGCACGAGAAGTGTCTCTAAAAATGAAAACTCGTGAAAAAAAGAGTAAACGTGCCAAAAGTTAGTTATTCTCGATGGATGTTCGAGATGCGAGATATTTGCCTAATAATGAGGCAAGCCAAATTGTGGGCTTTATCATATGTTGACAGCCCCCTAGTACCATTTATGGGGATATATGTGTAGCACCTAGCCAGGGTTTATCCGGGCTGTTGTTTATGGTGGTGCACCAGACTCGTCTAGCCGTGTCCGTGGTCTGAACGACCGATCATGCGTTCTGTTGGGAGAGGCCGCCTAGAGTCCGGCAGCAGGAGCTATCGCATACTGCTCTGTGTTTCCACTAACCGTTATGACGCCACGTGGACCGGGCATCTTAAGTTTGAGGCAGGCGTAGTTCGGTATTGCGTTAAAGCAAGCGAAGGTCGTTCTTCCAAGCAATGCATGATAATCGCTGCTGAAGGGAGTGATGTTGAAGAGTAGTTCCTCGCTTCTGAAGTTGTCGGGAGAACCGAATGTCACTTCTAATACGAGGGAGCCCCAGCAGTGGGCCACAATGCCTGGAATCACACCATTGAAGGTGGTGCTATTTTGGCTTATTCTCGATGGGTCTACCCCCATCTTGCGGATGGTGTCTTGATATATCAGATAAAGACTACTGCCACCGTCCATTAGGACGCGAGTGAGATGGTATCCATCGATTATTGGGTCGAGCACCAAGGCAGCCGATACGTGTTCGGCTGGCGAGGCTCATCCTCGTCTTCACTTGGTGTTTCCCTTCCCTTGTGTTTGGCGTTTAACTTGCCGGCCTTCTTGAAGACCCAACATTTGCTGTGGGTATGATTTGTAGGTTTTTCAGAAGTGCCATGGATTTTGCACAATCTGTCAAGGACTTCATTCAGGCCGTATGGGCCCTCTTTACTTCCTTTGAATGGCTTCTTTCCTTGAACGGGTCGAGAGCCCCTGAATTCGGGGTTGACCGCCGTGTTGTCTGGAGTATCGCCATTCCGACGCTTGTGCTTAGTGCGTCGTGGCTTCCCTTTGCCATCTTGAATTTCGGATGTGCCCCGGTCGTTGGTGCCTCTACGGGCCAACCAGCTGTCTTCGCCTGCACAAAAGCGGATCATAAGGTTTGTTAAGGCTGCCATTGTCCTTGGCTTTTCTTGGCCGAGGTGTCTGGCGAGCCACTCATCTCGGATACTATGTTTGAAGGCCGCTAAGGCTTCGGCATCCGGACAATCGACAATCTGAATCTTCTTAGTGACGAATCTGTTCCAAAGCTTGCGGGCTGACTCTCCGAGTTGTTGTATTATGTGACTTAAATCGTCTGCATCCGTAGGTCGGATGTAGGTTCCTTGAAAGTTGGCCCTGAAAGCATCCTCAAGTTCCTCCCAACTTCCAATAGATTTTTCGGGGAGGCTTTTCAGCCAGTGCCGAGCTGGTCCTTTTAACTTGAGGGGAAGGTATTTGATGGCGTGGAGGTCATCCCCTCGAGCCATATGTATGTGAAGGATAAAATCTTCAATCCAGACCCCAGGGTCCGTCGTTCCGTCGTATGGCTCTATATTGACGGGCTTGAATCCCTGTGGAAATTCATGATCCAGCACCTCATCGGTGAAGCACAGGGGGGGCACAACCCCTCTGTATATGGCCGTGTTGCGGCATGCTGTCGGCTGGTATTGCTCCTGGTGTTGGTTCCGGACTGGTATTCGATCAGTATGATTGTTGTGGTGACCATTATCCCGCGTCGGAGCATGTCCTCTGGACCCGTAGATGGATCTGGCCGCACTGGCCTTTTTGTCCAGGAGCTCTCGTAAATCGTGTGCGGTATCGGTGGCTGCTCTACCGCGGCCATGAGGTGGTTGGTCCGGCCTAGTGGTCGTATTGTTTTTTGGCGGAATGGGCGCTGCGGCGTCATCATCGAATTCAAGTAGCAGTTTGCGCTTTGGGTAACTCTTTGTGTGGCAATCATCGCCACATTTTCCTTCGGTGTGAAGCACCTTGTTCCATCTTCGGTTGAGCGTATCCTGCACGATGTTAAGCCTTTGCTTCTGCTTCTTCAGGCTCCTCGCCGTGGCCAGGAGCTTTCTACGGAGGTTATCCTGTTCCAAACATTTATCCGGGATGATGAATGCATCATCGACTGGGCTGTCCTCCTCTTTGGAGGTAGTGTGATGAGTTTGGCCCTCTAGATCGCTGTGATCGGGCATCTGCTCCGGGCTGTGTTCGGCGTGACCTGGTTCTCCTACTCCATCGCTGGGTCCCTATGGTCTTTGTTGCCTATTCACTTCAATTTCACACCATTGGGCCTTTTTCTGTATAGAGTGTCATCGAAAAACTGATACATACTAGCCCTCCGGGCTACTCTTTCTGCTTCTTCTTGCTCTTCGGGAAGTTCTCCAGTTTGGAGGAAATGGTGACTATGAGCCTTGCCCAAGCTGGAGCCGGAGGCTCGGCAACGAGGACAAGCGGCACCTCCTCATTCGTGGGAGCGCATGCCTCGACCATGGGGACAACTGGCCTGATAGGAGGGTGCAGCCCGACAATCCAAGGGGAGTTATTTCTGGCAGGGTCCCTGCCAGGAACCCCGAGGGGTTGTACCGTTAGAGGCTTGTCGGAGTCCAATTTCCTCCTCTTTCTAGCCATTGTTGTCGGGGATACGGAGGCCTGAGCAAGATGGAGAACAAAAGTTCCTGGTTCCACAAGAAGCTTCTGCACAGCGAACTGATACGTCTCTGTCGTATCTACTGTTCCAAACACTTTTGCCCTTGTTTTGGACTCTAACTTGCATGATTTGAATGGACTAACCCGTACTGACGCTATTTTCAGTAGAACTGCCATGGTGTTATTTTTGTGCAGAAATAAAAGTTCTTGGAATGACCTGAAAATCCACAGAGCAACTTTTTGGAATTAATAAAAAATATTGGCGAAAGAATCAACGTCAGGGGGCCCACACCTGTCCACGAGGGTGGGAGTGCCCCCTCCCTAGGGCCCCCTAAAGTATTCACGTTGATTCAACGTTACTCCCATTATAAAGTTGAATGGGATTTTCTTAGGATTATCAAAGTAGTACATAATATCTTTCACATAATGAGCATCGAGGGTTTTAGGAGGTTCCCCATCTCAATGAGTAGCAAGTACACCTATTTTTTTGGTATTTCGTGTTCCATATCCATAACTAAAGATAGATAACACCTTAGAACAACAAATAAAAATTACTTAGTGATAAAGCAAACAAGCACACACGAGAATATTCACCCCACGCTATTGCTCCCTCGCAACGGCGCCAAAAAAAGGTCTTGATAACCCACAAATATAGGGGATCAATTGCAGCCTCTTTCGATAAGTAAGAGTGTCGAACCCAATGAGGAGCTAAAGGTAGAACAAATATTCCCTCAAGTTCTATCGACCACTGATACAACTCTACGCACGCTTAACGTTCGCTTTACCCAAAACAAGTGTGAAACTAGAAGTACTTTGTAGGTGTTGATGGATAGGTTTGCAAGAATATAAAGAGCACGTAAATAAAAACTAGGGGCTGTTTAGATAAATACGCAATAAAGTTAGTATAGCGAGTGTGGATAAGTGGTGGTAGGAGTTGTGAAATTGTCCCTAAGCAATTGACTACTTTACTAGACAGATAGCAAGTTTTATGTGGGAGAGGCCACTGCTAGCATGTCATCCCTGACTTGCAATTCTATGCACTTATGATTGGAACTATTAGCAAGCATCCGCAACTACTAACGTTCATTAAGGTAAAACCCAACCATAGCATTAAGATGTATTGGTCCCCCTTCAATCCCACATCCATCAATTTCTATGCTAGGTTGAAGCTTCTATCACTCTTGCCCTCCAACACATAGTCCTATCAACATACAACTAACCCTATGGTGTGATCCATGCGCACGCTCATATGATGGGCACCAAAGGACAGCAACATAACCACAAGCAAATTAAACCAATCATAGCAATTCACCAATCACCGATAGGACAACGAAAATCTACTAAGACATCATAGGATGGCAACACATCATTGGATAATAATATGAAGCATAAAGCACCATGTTCAAGTAGAGGGTACAGTGGGTTGCGGGAGAGTGGACTGCTGAATATAGATGGGTGGAGGTGATGACGATGTTGGGGAAGACTACGGAGGTATTGGTGTAGATCGCGGTCATGATGATGGCCCCGGTGGCACTCCAACGCCACCGGAAGTGAGGGGGAGAGAGCCCCCTCCTTCCCCTTCTTACTTGACCTTCTCCCTAGATGGGATAAGGGTTTCCCGTCTGGTCCATGGTCTCCATGGCATGGGAGGGGCAAGAGCCTCTCCGAGATTGGATCTGTCTCTCTGTCTGTCTCTGTTTCAGTGTTCCAGATTCTGCCCTTTCACCGTTTCTTATATTTCCGGAGATCCGTAACTCCGATTGGGTTGAAACTTTGAACACGATTTGTTTTCGGATAATAGCTTTCTTGCGGCGAAAGAAGGGCAACAACCACCTTACGGGGTGTCCACGAGGGTCAAGGGCGCGCCCACCCCCTAGGGCACCCCCCTGCCTTGTGGGCCCCTCGAGCATCGTCTCGCGTTGATTCTTCTTCCCAACATTTATAAATATTCCAAAAAAAATCTCCATCCGTTTTTATCCCCTTTGGACTCCGTTTGATATGGATTTTCTGCGAAACAAAAAACATGCAACAAACAGGAACTGGCACTGGGCACTAGATCAATATGTTAGTCCCAAAAATAGTATAAAAATTGCCAAAAGTATGTACAAGTTGTAGAATATTGGCATGGAACAATCAAAATTTATAGATACGACGGAGACGTATCACCTACCGGGTGCAAACCGTAAAGAGGGACCAGCCCCCTGCTGGTCCTTATCCATCAAAGGCCACTGCGACCACCCTGACTAAAGCATCATTCGAGCCGAAGGGTGGGAGCACCTAAGCTTCAAAGGGTAGCAGGGTTTTCTTATGCACAAGTTTTCACTTACAAAACACGTATGGATAAGAGGAGGAACTTATCTGTTTGGCTTGTCAGAGACCGCAGTGTTGGCTTGTCTTCTCATTTCCTCTTGGGGACTAAGTCCACGGTAAGAGCCTCCAGTTTATGCAGATGAAAATGATGTCAGATGCGATCTTATCTACATGAACATGCGATTCTCATGACATGCTTATGCATGCATGCAACTTGTCGGGGCCCCCCCATCGCTTCATTTATTTTTCTGTTGCTCAGGATCTGCGCCTGGCTTTGTACAAGGGGTTACATGCAACTGGGGCAAGGCCTGTACAAAAGGGTGGCTGCCGGGCAGGGCCCGATAGCCGCGCCTTATGGGTAGAACTTGCGGAGATGCTCAATATTCCAATAGTTTTGTAATTGAATGCCATCTCCGATCTCCAGACGGACTGCGCCAGGTCTGGTGATTCGTACTACCCGATAAGGGCCTTCCCACTTTGGCGACAACTTGTTTGTACCCTTGGCGGACTGAACGCGCCTAAGGACAAGGTTGCCTTCGTCAAAACACCGGGCATGAACCCAGTGGATGTGATAGCGACGCATGGCTTGCTGGTAGCGTGCAACACGCGTAGCAGCCCAAAGACGGTTCTCCTTGAGAAGCACAATGTCGTCACGCTGGTGCTATTCCTGCGCTACTTCATCATAGACAAGTACTCGAGGTGACATGTAAATGAGTTCCGTGTGGATAAAAGCTTCTACCCCATATACAAGGTTGAAGGGAGTCTGCCCGATAGCTTGATTTGGTGTCGTTCTAAGGGACCAAAGAACCACCGGTAGCTCATCAATCCATTGCCTGCCGCACTTCAGCAGCTTATCAAATGTTCTTGTCTTGAGGCCCCGCGGCACATCAACATTCTCCCTCTTGCTTGTCCATTGCTTCGGGGATGTGCCCCAAAGGCAAATGAGATCTTGCTTCCGAGGGCACGAACATATGCATGAAGGCGCATCTCGTGAATTGGGTGTCATTGTCAGTGATGATCCGGGCAAGGACCCCGAAGCGGCACACCAAATCTTACAAGAACTTGATAGCTGACTGAGCAGTCACCTTTCTCACGGCAGCTACTTCCAGCCACTTTGTAAATTTGTCGATTGCGACGAACAAGAATTCAAAGCCCATGGCAGCTCGGGGGAAAGGGCCGAGGATATCAAGCCCCCAGACCGGGATTGTCTGAAGTGCTTGGGCAGGCAGATGGATATTCTTGGAATGGAATTGGCAGGCTTCACACTTTGTGACTAGCTCAACCACATCTTGGAGGGTTGTGGGCCAATAGAATCCTTGCTAGAATGCTTTCCCAACTAAAGCCCTTGATCCAATGTGGGAGCTGCACATGCCTTTGTGTATTTCTACCAGCAGTTCCTTTCCTTCTTCCCGGCAAATTCACTTCAATTTCACACCGTTGGGCCTTTTTCTGTACAGAGTGTCATCAAAAAACTGATACATACTAGCCCTCCGGGCTACTCTTTCTGCTTCTTCTTGCTCTTCGGGAAGTACTCCAGTTTGGAGGAAATGGTGACTATGAGCCTTGCCCAAGATGGAGCCGGAGGCTTGGCAACGAGGACAAACGGCACCTCCTCATTCGTGGGAGCGCATGCCTTGACCATGGGGACAAGTGGCCTGACAGGAGGGTGCAGCCCGACAATCCAAGGGGAGTTGTTTCCGGCAGGGTCCCTGCCAGGAACCCCGAGGGGTTCTACCGGGAGAGGCTTATCGGAGTCCAATTTCCTCCTCTTTCTAGCCATTGTTGTCGGGGATACGGAGGCCTGAGCAAGATGGAGAACAAAAGTTCCTGGTTCCACAAGAAGCTTCTGCACAGCGAACTGATACGTCTCCGTCGTATCTACTTTTCCAAACACTTTTGCCCTTGTTTTGGACTCTAACTTGCATGATTTGAATGGACTAACCCGGACTGACGCTATTTTCAGCAGAACTGCCACCGTGTTATTTTTGTGCAGAAATAAAAGTTCTTGGAATGACCTGAAAATCCATGGAGCAACTTTTCGGAATTAATAAAAAATAATTGCGAAAGAATCAACGTCAGGGGGCCCACACATGTCCACGAGGGTGGGGCGCCCCCTCCCTAGGGCGCGCCCCCTGCCTCATGAGCCCCCTGGAGCTCCACCGACCTCAACTCCAACTCCATATATTCACGTTCGGGGTGAAAATTTTTAGAGAGAAGGATTCATCGTGTTTTACGATACAGAGCCGCTACCAAGCCCTAAACTCTCTCGGGAGGGCTGATCTGGAGTCCATTCAGGGCTCTGGAGAGGGGAATCCGTCGCCGTCGTCATCATCAACCATCCTCCATCACCAATTTCATGATGCTCACCGCCGTGCGTGAGTAATTCCATCATAGGCTTCCTAGACGGTGATGGGTTGGATGAGATTTACCATGTAATCGAGTTAGTTTTGTTAGGGTTTGATCCCTGGTATACACTATGTTCTGAGATTGATGTTGCTATGACTTTGCTATGCTTAATGCTTGTCACTAGGGCCCGAGTTCCATGATTTCAGATCTGAACCTATTATGTTTTCATGAACATATGTGAGTTCTTGATTCTATCTTGCAAGTCTATAGTCACATATGATGTGTTATGATCCGACAACCCCGAATTGACAATAATCGGGACCACTCTCGGTGGTGACCGTAGTTTGAGGAGTTCATGTATTCACTAAGTGTTAATGCTTTGGTCTAGTACTCTATTAAAAGGAGGCCTTAATATACCTTAGTTTCCAATAGGACCCCGCTGCCATGGGAGGTAGGACAAAAGATGTCATGCGAGTTCTTTTCCATAAGCACGTATGACTATATTCGGAATACATGCCTACATTACATTGATGAACTGGAGCTAGTTCTGTGTCACCCTATGTTTTAACTATTACATGAGGAATCGCATCCGACATAATTATCCATCACTGATCCAATGCCTACGAGCTTTTCACATATTGCTCTTTGCTTAATTACTTTTCTCTTGCCACTATTACAATTACTACAAAACTGCTCTGTTACTTTTGCTATCGTTACCGTTACTTCCATACTACTTTACTACTAAATACTTTGCTGCAGATATTAAGTTATCCAGGTGTGGTTGAATTGACAACTCAACTTCTAATACTTGAGAATATTCTTTGGCTCCCCCTGTGTCGAATCAATAAATTTGGGTTGAATACTCTACCCTTGAAAATTGTTGCGATCCCCTATACTTGTGGGTTATCAAGACTATTTTCTGGGGCCGTTGCTGGGGAGCATAGCTCTATTCTTTGAGTCACTTGGGATTTATATCTGCTGATAACTATGAGGAACTTGAAAGACGAAAGAACTAAGATTTTTCCCTCAACTACGAGGGGAGGTAAGGAACTGCCATCTAGCTCTGCACTTGATTCTCCTTCTGTTTTGAGTAAGCTTGCGACACCTAAACCTGCTTCTGCTATTAATTCTGATATGTCGCATGTTATTGATGATGCCACTTCTCCTATGCATGATACTTATGATGAAACTACTTCTATGCTTGATACTACCATGCCATTAGGTGAATTTATTGATGAACAACTTGCTAGGGCTAGAGAGATGAAACTATTGAAACTGATAATATTGATGAAAGTGATGAGGAAGATTCTCCCCCTAAGTATGAATTGCCTGTTGTGCCTGAGGGTTATGTTATGGATGAAGAAACTGCTAGAGATTTTCTTGCTTGCAATGATAGATCCGACCTTAAGAAATTATTAGCTAAGCTTAAAGAAAAGTCTCTGAATGCTAGAGTGAAATATGACCCTGCTTTTGCTACTTCACCTATCTGTGTTACTGATAAGGATTATGATTTCTCTGTCGATCCTGGGATAATTACTTTGGTTGAATCTGATCCTTTTTATGGCTATGAATCTGAAACTGTTGTGGCACATCTTACTAAGTTAAATGATATAGCATCCCTATTCACTAATCATGAGAAATCTCGGTACTACTATATCCTTAAGCTATTTCCATTCTAATTAAGGGGTGATGCTAAAACATGGTTTAATTCTCTCTAGCCTGGTTGTGTGCGTAGTCCCCATGATATGATTTACTACTTCTCTGCTAAATATTTCCCCGCTCATAAGAAACAAGCTGCTTTAAGGGAAATATATAATTTTGTGCAAATTGAAGAAGAGAGTCTCCCACAAGCTTGGGGGAGGCTTCTTCGATTACTTAATGCTTTGCCTGATCATCCTCTCAAGAAAAATGAAATACTTTATATCTTTTATAATGTACTAATCAATGCTTCCAGAGATCACCTGGATAGTTGTGCTGGTTGTGTTTTCAGGGAAAGAACTATCAATCAAGCTGAATTGCTATTAAATAATATGTTGACTAATGAAAATAATTGGACACTTCCTGAACCAACTCCTAAGCCAACTCCGAAGAAAAGAGGTGTTCTATTTCTTAGTCCCGAAGATATGCAAGAAGCAAAGAAGTCTATGAAAGAAAAAGGTATTAAAGCTGAAGCTGTTAAGAATTTACCTCCTATTGAAGAAATACATGACCTTAATATACCACCTATTAAAGAAATACATGGTCTTGATAACCCGACACAGGTAGTAAAGGTAAATTCTCCCTATAGGTATGATAAAGTTGAAATCCCGTCTAGTAAGTTTGCTAGCCAATGCTTGGATGAGTTTGATGACTTTCTGGCTACACAAGAAAACTTCAATGCTTATGTTGGTAGACAATTGAAAAGTAATGCTTATATGATTGTACGCTTGAGTGATTATATGTCTAGAGTTAAGAATGAGCTTAAACTTATTAGTAAACATGCTTCTATGGTTACCACTCAAGTAGAACAGGTGCTTAAAGCTCAAAATGATTTGCTCAATGAATTGAATGATAAGAAAAATGATAATGATGTTAGAGTTATGACTCGAACGGGTAAAATGACTCGGGAACCTTTGTATCCTGAGGGCCACCCTAAGAGAGTTGAGCAAGATTCTCAGAAAAATAATGCTGATGCACCTAGTGCTTCTAAAAAGAAAAAGGAAAATGATAGAACTTTGGATGCTTCTAGTGAACCTGTTGTTGACACACGTGAGAATCCCAATGATATTTCTATTTCTGATGCTGAAACACAATCTGGTGATGAACATGAACCTAGTGATAATGTTGATGATGATGTTCATGTTGATGCTCAACCTAGAAATAACAATGATGTAGAGATTGACCTGCTGTTGATCTTGATAACCCACAATCAAAGAATCAACGTTATGATAAGAGAGACTTCATTGCTAGGAAGCACGGTAAAGAAAGAGAACCATGGGTTCAGAAACCCATGTCTTTTCCTCCTAAACCATCCAAGAAAAAGTATGATGAGGATTTTGAGCGCTTTGCTGAAATGATTAGACCTATCTTTTTGCGTATGCGTTTGATTGATATGCTTAAAATTAATCCTTATGATAAGTACATGAAAGATATTGTTACAAATAAAAGAAAGATACCGGAAGCTTAAATTTCCACCATGCTTGCTAATTACACTTTTAAGGGTGGAATACCAAAGAAACTTGGAGATCCAGGAGTACCAACTATACCATGCTCCATTAAAAGAAACTATGTTAAAACTGCTTTATGTGATCTTGGAGCACGTGTTAGTGTTATGCCTCTCTCTTTATATCGTAGACTTGATTTTAATAAGTTGACACCTACTGAAATATCTTTGCAAATGGCCGATAAATCAACCGTTATACCTGTCGGTATGTGTGAGGATGTGCCTGTTGTGGTTGCAAATATTACTATCTTAACGAACTTTGTTATTCTTGATATTCCCAAGGACGATAGTATGTCGATTATCCTTGGTAGACCCTTTTTGAATACTACAGGGGCTGTTATTGATTGCAACAAAGGCAATGCCACTTTTCATGTTCATGGTAATGAGCATACGGTACACTTTAAGAGGAAACAACCTCAAGTTCACAGTATCAATTCTATTGGAAAAATTCCATCAATTATTATTGGAGGTTTTGAATTTCCTCTTCCTACTGTCAAGAAGAAATATGATATTCTTATTATTGGGGATGTACATATCCCCGTTGAGGTAACCTAGTGTTTTTCGAAATTTCTCCAGTTTCATGCGATTCAGAATGAGTTTGTTAACAAGACTTGATCAACCTTGTTAGTGGATTCCTTTTGATGAGCATGAGATGGATGAAGTTAGAAAGCACAACCTTCTGTACCCTCCTTTTACTTTCTGTTATTTAGTTTAAATAAAGCAAAATTAGTATTTTCTGTCTGTTTTCTGAATTATCCATGCAATAAAAAAACACCCCAAAAATAAAAGTTCTCCAAATGCCCTGAAAATGAAATATGATTTTTTTTCTAGAATATTTGAGAACATCTGGCACTGAGAACACATCAGGGGGAGCCAGCACCTGGCCACGAGGGTCCAGGGCGCGCCCACCCCCTGGGGCGTGCCCCTGGCCTCGTGGGCCCATGGTGGCCCCCCTCCACTTATTCCTGTACCCACACACTTCTTCTTCCTCCCAAAAAATCACCATCCAGCTCAAGCACGAGTTCTAGCTCATTTTGCTGCCATTTTCGATATCCTAGCTCAATGCTCCACTCACAAAACTGCTTTGGGGGATTGTTCTTTGGTATGTGACTCCTCCAATGGTCCAATTAGTTTTTGTTCTAGTGCTTTATTCATTGCATTTTTTTGCTGCTAAGGTGACCCTGTTCTTGAGCTTGCATGTCAAATTTATTTGGTCCCGAGTAGTTCTAATGCATGGTATAGTCTCTAGGCACTTGTGGGAGTAGTTTCTATCAATTTTGTTGAGTTTGGTTCACTTTTATTTTGAGTTATTAAAATTTTTAGAAATTTTCAGAGGAAGAATTATGTCTAGGAAAATGTACCAAGGTGGTTCTTCAAGGAAGCAAGGACCCAGGCTTGCAATACGTGAGCCGGACGATGAACCGCCAAGGGAAGCTCAAGTGTGGCCTTGTGAATGGCCGTCAGAAGATTTTATGGTCCAAGTAGGCATTAAGGATGAATTTGACGCGTATGTGCGTAATGCCGATCTTGAGGACTTCAAGTCAGATAAGTGCTCCCAACACTACTACCTTACTAATTCCTTTGTGAGAAGGTTTAAATTCACATCTTCGCGCAATTCTCACATTGTTTTATTTGATCTTTATGATAAATCATATACCATGGACCTAGAAGATTTTAATACTGCTTGTAAACTCCCGCAGTGGGGCAATGTCAGTGAACCTCGTAAATCTAAATATAAAGACTTTCTTGCTAGTATCACTGTGGGTGAATCCAGAGAAATCACACAAGCTACCATAGGGAGCATTCATTTTCCTGCTATACATTATTTTGCTCTCTTCATAGGTAGATGCATTAATGGTAAAGATGAAGCTTGTCACATGTGTGTTCCGGATCTTAGTGTTCTCAAGAGTGTTGTATTAGGTGATAAACAATATAACTTGGGGGCAATTGTTGCACGTAGGTTGCATAATAATGGTTTAGATGGAGACTTGTTTGGAGGGATTTATGCAACGCGTGTGGCTAATTATCTTGGTGTACCCATACATGGAAGTGATATGGAGTTGCCTCCTGCTTATCTAGATTATAATGCCATGGTTAGCCATCAGTTTCTAGAGAGGAATGAACAGTTCCTCCAATACCGACTAATCTTTGAAAGACGTCGCAGTGTCCATGTTGCTCTCCCTGCTCCTCGTTTCTTTGACTTTCAGGCAAAAAGGAGATATAACCAGGGAGGAGGCGAACGAGTACGAGAGGAGAACGGAAGCAACTCGCCTTCAAGCTGCAGCTCATGAGGCAGTAGCTACTGCATCTCAGTACGACCCCAGCTACCACTTTGATCCATGGGCATAGACCAACTTAGGCCAAAAGCCTAAGCTTGGGGGAGTACGTATTTCTCACCGACATTACATTCATGATCACACACTCATTCTAGTTGTCGGTGCTCATACTTTTTCATTGTACTATCCACGCTAGTTTATTTTCCTTTTCTTGCTTTCTTCTTGTGTGTTTGAATCACCTTAAGAAAAACCAAAAAATAGTTATAGCTTTTAGGTAGTCTGCTTTCCATGCATGTAGTAGTAGTAATTAAAATAAACCCCAAAAAGATTTCTCTTTCTTCTTTTGCCTGTTGGGAGCTTTCCCGTGTAAATAGTTTTATTTCTTTTATTTTCTTTGGGGGTCGAGAGGAGAAGACCATGATGAAAATGTTGAGTGGCTCTCATATGCATTATTGTTGATTTAACCAAGAGCCTATATTACCTTGTCTTCTCCTTTGAATTGAGTGTTTGCAGATTCCAGCTTAGTCCAATGCACATGTACTATTATTATTATCCACACCGTTTGGTCGTGCAAGTGAAAGGCAATAGTGACGATATATGATGGACTGATTGAGATGAGAGAAGCTGGTATGAACTCGACATATCTTGTTTTTGTAAATATGATTAGTTCATCGTTCTTGATTCAGCCTATTATGAATAAACATGTTTGCAATGACAATTAGAGATTATAGTGCTTATGCCATGCTTAATTAGCTAGGAGCTTATAATGGTTTACCTTGCGTGCCAATATGCTATTAAAATGGTTGTGATGTGGTATGATAGGGTGGTATCCTCCTTTGAATGATTCAAGTGACTTGACTTGGCACATGTTCACACATGTAGTTGGAACAAAATCAACATAGCCTTCACGATATTTATGTTCATGGTGGATTATATCCTACTCATGCTTGCACTCAGTGTTGATTAATTTTAATGCATGTTCATGACTGTTGTCGCTCTCTAGTTGGTCGCTTCCCAGTCTTTTTCTAGCCTTCACTTGTACTAAGCGGGAATACTGCTTGTGCATCCAACATCCATAAACTCCAAAGTTATTCCATGTGAGTCCACCATACCTTCCTATATGGGGTATCTACCTGCTGTTCCAAGTAAATTTGTATGTGCCAAACTCCAAACCTTCAAATGAAATTTTGTTTTGTATGCTCGAACATCTCATGTATCAACTAGGGTTGTCTGTATCTTCCATGCTAGGCGGGTTATTCTCAAGAGGAGTGGACTCCGCTCCTCACTCACGAGAAAATGGCTGGTAACCGGGATGCCCAGTCCAATGCTCAAATCAAATCAAACTAATTGCAAACAAAACTCCCCTAGGATTGTTGTTAGTTTGAGGCACCCGTTGTTTTGGTCAAGCCATGGATTGATGCTTGTTGGTGGAGAGGGAGTATAAACTTTACCATTTTATTTGGTAACCGCCTATAATGTGTGTAGCATGGAGGATATCAAGATCTCTCGGTTGTTATGTTGACAATGAAAGTATACCGCTCAAAATATTATTTATCTCTATTTCAAAATCGAGATCTGGCACCTCTACAAATCCCTGCTTCCCTCTGCGAAGGGCCTATCTATTTACTTTTATGTTGAGTCATCACCCTCTTATTAAAAAGCACCCGCTGAGCACCACTGTCATTTGCATGCATTACTATTAATTTATATTGAGTATGACTATGGCTGGATCTCTTTTACCATGAATTACAATGTCTAGTCAGTCCTTCATCTTTAGAGGTGCTCTACATTTATGTTTTGCGGTCTCAGAAAGGGCTAGCGAGATACCACCTTGTTATATAATATTATGATTGTTTTGAGAAAGCGTTGTCATCCGAGATTTATTATTATTGATCGCTAGTTGATTATGCCATTGATATGAGTAAACATGAGACCTAAGTGTTATTGTGAATATGGTTAGTGCATAATCTTTGCTGAAAACTTGAATGCTGGCTTTACATATTTGCAACAACAAGAGCAAACAGAGTTTGTAAAAGTTTTTCTTTATCACTTTCAGTCTATCAACTGAATTGCTTGAGGACAAGCAAATGTTTAAGCTTGGGGAGTTGATACATCTCCATCGTATATACTTTTCCAAACACTTTTGCCCTTGTTTTGGACTCTAACTTGCATGATTTGAATGGAACTAACCCGAACTGATGCTGTTTTCAGCAGAACTACCATGGTGTTATTTTTGTGCATAAATAAAAGTTCTCGGAATGACCTGAAAATCCACGGAGCAACCTTTTGGAATTAATAAGAAATATTGGCGAAAGAATCAACGTCAGGGGGCCCACACCCTGTCCATGAGGGTGGGGGGCGCCCCCTGCCTCGTGGGCCCCTTGGAGCTCCACCGACCTCAACTCTATCTCCATATATTCACATTCGGGGAGAAAAAAATCAGAGAGAAGGATTCATCATGTTTTACAATACGGAGCCGCCGCCAAGACCTAAACTCTCTTAGGAGGGCTGATCTAGAGTCTGTTCGGAGCTCCAGAGAGGGGAATCTGTCGTTGTCGTCATTATCAACCATCCTCCATCACCAATTTCATGATGCTCACCGCCGTGCGTGAGTAATTCCATCATAGGCTTGCTAGACGGTGATGGGTTGGATGAGATTTACCATGTAATCGAGTTAGTTTTGTTAGGGTTTGATCCCTGGTATACACTATGTTCTGAGATTGATGTTGCTATGACTTTGCTATGCTTAATGCTTGTCACTAAGGCCTGAGTGCCATGATTTCAGATCTGAAGCTATTATGTTTTCATGAACATATGTGAGTTCTTGATTCTATCTTGCAAGTGTATAGTCACCTATGATGTGTTATGATCCGACAACCCCGAATTGACAATAATCGGGACCACTCTCGGTGATGACCATAGTTTGAGGAGTTCATGTATTCACTAAGTGTTAATGCTTTGGTCCGGTACTCTATTAAAAGGAGGCCTTAATATCCCTTAGTTTCCAATAGGACCCCGCTGCCACGGGAGGGTAGGATAAAAGATGTCATGCAAGTTCTTTTCCATAAGCACATATGACTATATTCGGAATACATGCCTACATTACATTGATGAACTGGAGCCAGTTCTGTGTCACCCTGTGTTATAAATATTACATGAGGAATCGCATCCGACATAATTATCCATCACTAATTCAATGCCTACGTCCTACGAGCTTTTCACATATTACAATTACTACAAAACTGCTACTGTTACTTTTTCTATCGTTACCGTTACTTCCATACTACTTTGCTACTAAATACTTTGCTGATATTAAGTTATCCAAATATGGTTGAATTGACAACTCAAGTACTAATACTTGAGAATATTCTTTGGCTCCCCTTGTGTCGAATCAATAAATTTGGGTTGAATACTCTACCCTCGAAAACTGTTGCGACTCCCTATACTTGTGGGTTATCACGCACTTTGATAGATGATCAGCTATGCTGTTTTCTGCATGGGGTACGTGCTTTGTTTGCAATCCATCAAAGCGCTCCTCCAATCTTCTCACTTACTCAGAGTATGACTCCATCAATGGACTTTGGTAATCCTTGTTGACTTGTCTCACCACAAGGTTTGAATCTCCTCGAATGATCAGCTTCTTGATTCCCAATTCTGTGGCAATTCTAAGCCCGGCAAGGAGCCCTTCATACTCTTCTGTATTGTTGGTTGCCTCCTCCCGAGGAAGATGCATCTGGACAACATACTTCAGGTGCTCCCTAGTGGGAGCAACGAGAAGCACGCCAGCCCCTGCACCTTGTAGGGAGAAGGCACCATCGAAATACATGATCCATTCTTGGGGTGATTCCTTGCCAGGGATGACTATTTCCAGCACTTCCTCATCAGGGGTTGGCATCCATTCTACAACAAATGTTGCCGGTTCCCTGCTCTGACTCATTGATGTGCTTTCAAACTTTAGGCCAAAGCTAGATAACTCCAATGCCCATTTCACTATTTTGCCGGTAGCCTATGGGTTTCGGAGTATCCTTTGCAACGGGAAGTGTGTGACAATCGTGATCTCATGGGCTTGAAAGTAGTGGCGTAGTTTCCTTGAGGCCATGGCATGGCCAAAAATCATTTTTGCATGCCAAAAATCCCTGGATCTAGCCCCTTGCAACAGGGAGTTGATGAGGTATACTGGCGCTGCACCACTTTCTTCCATGCCGCGTCCTTGGGGTTGCCTTCGCTGCCATGCTCCTCTTTGTCCTGATCCATATCTGCCCTTGCCGGGATATTCTTTCTTTCTGCTCTGGGTGGGACACCTACTGAGGTTGCTATCTCTTCCACTTCCCATTGTGCCACCAATGCTGCACTAACCACTTGATTAGTCACTACCAGATATAGCAGTAATGGCTCATGTGGTTTGGGTGCAACCAAAGTGGGCACAGAAGACAAGTAGGTCTTCAAATCTTGCAATGCCGCATCTGCTTCCAGGGTCCACTTCATAGGTCATGCCTTCTTCAAAATTTTGAAGAACGGCAGGGCGTGCTCGGCAGACGTGGAGATGAATCTGCTAAGCGCGGAAACGCATCCTGTCAGACGCCTCACATCCTTAACTATCTTGGGTGCCTGAATCTGCTCGATGGCCTTGATCTTATTTGGGTTGGACTCGATCCTGCGGTGGGACACAAAGAAACCAAGTAGCTTACCGGAGGGAACGCCAAACACACACTTCTCCGGGTTTAGCTTCAAGTTGATCTTGCGCACATTAGCAAATGTCTGTTCCAAATCCTGGATGAGGGTTGATTTGTCCTTGGTCTTGACCACAATATCATCCATACAAGCTTCAATGTTCCTCAAGTTTCTTGATCTCCTCGGCAATGAACTATTGCCGCTCCAAGGCCTGCTTCTGAACCTTCTACTTGACGGGTCGGGCACGAGGGCAGAAAACAAGTTGGTGCTCGATTACCTCCCTGGGAACACCGAGGATATCAGATGTTTGCCAAGCAAACACATCAATATTCACCCGCAGGAAGGCAACGAGCGTGCTTTCCTATTTGTCATCGAGGGTGGCACTGATAGTAAAAGTACCATCAGTGCCAGCCAGCCCTGTCGGGACCTTTTTCACATGGGGTGCAACAGCCTTGGTCCTCTTGTTGTTGGAACTCTCCGGCACGTCATAAACAGGTGCGGCACACTCCGTAGAGATGCTTCCCGGATGCCTTGCCGACGTCCCTATAATCCTTCTTATTCTCTTTGCTGTCCTTGGCGGGCATCGCAACTTTAGTAGCCTCTGCCGCGACTGCGTCTTGGTACATCTTATCCATGCAAATCATTGCATCTTTCTTGTCTGACAGAATGGAAATGACGCCCATCGGCCCTGGCATCTTCAAGATGTTGTAGGCATAGTGGGATACCGCCATGAATTTGGCTAGGGCCGGGCGCCGACGGATTCCATTGTATGGCAGGGGGAGGTTGACCACATCAAACACAATCTTCTCAGTCCGGTAGTTTAACTCTCCCCCAAATGTCACTGGCAATGTGATCTTTCCCTTAGGACGACTCCTACCGGGATTGATTCCTTGAAACGTGCCCGTAGCCTTAAGTTGTTCCTCTGCTATCTGGAGTTTACTGATAACTTGTGGGGAAACCAGATTCAACCCGGCCCCGCCGTCAACCAATATATTTGTTACTTTGAGGTTGCGGATCATTGGTGACCAACAACGGCAAGCACCCTACCGTAGTAGTGCGGTTGGGGTGATCCTCTTAATCAAAGATGATGGTCATGCATGACCATTTGAGCGGCTTCCAAGACCCTACTGCTGGCTCCATGGCATCGACCTCACGCGCCCACTATTTAAGTTGGTGGTGAGAGGAGTGCAAAGATGCACCCCTGTCAATGCACAGGGCATCAGTAGCCTTCTGGAATTCCTACTCACTGGTTTCCTCTTCATTCCCTCCATCACTTTCATGATTGCAATCCTCCTTCTCTCGGCCCCTGGCAGGTTTCCCTTGGTTCCGAGAGCCTTGCCGGGGTGATTTGCTTCATCGCGTCGGCCCTTTCCGACGGTACCGTTCTAAACTTTTTCCTTATCACGCTTCATACTCAGCCCTGTGCTTCTTGACGAGATGCTCAACCTGATGACACTCCTCGACATCGTGGCCCTTGGTCCGATGTATCTTGCAATACGGTCCATCACCTTTCCCAGCTTTCTCGGCAGCCGCATCCTCCCAGCAGTCAGCGCACGCGACAGCCTCCTTGCCGGGGGCTTTGGATTTAGTCCTCTTGCCGGTACTAGGCGCGCCTGATCTCTCAACTATCAACACTGCCTTATGCTTGCGCTTCTTGTTGCGCTTCTTGTTGCGCTTCTTGTTCTTCTTCTTCTGACTAGTGGTCTTGTCGTCATCCTCTAAGTCGATGTCGATGCAATCTTCCTCTCCAGGGAGTTTCCTTCCTTCCTCCACCCAAGCACACTTGTCCACCAAGGTATACAGCTCCTTCACAGTCTTGGGCAACCAAACATTCATCTTAGAATGTATCATGCGGTTGTGCACGTTGGGTTGGAAGGCAGCTATCATAGTTGCCGGGTGGTGTTTGGGATATTTCTATGGACTCGACTGGATCTCTATAAGTACTTTCACGGAGTCTCTCCTTCTTTCTGCTAGAGAAGCTGCAAATCACTGGGCCGTCCTGGTTCTTGATGGCCGCCCATGAAGGCGCCAATGAACTCATGGCACAGGTCAGCCCAGGTTGAAATGGAGTTCTCCAGTAGGTGCATCAGCCAGGACCTCACATTTTACTTGAGTGCCAAAGGGAAGTAGTTGGCGAACACCTTCTCATCTCTTCCCCCGGCAGCCTGAAAAGCGATAGTGTACATGCTCGACAACTCTGTCGGGTTCAGTCTCCCATCATACTTCTTGGGTATCTCTAGCTTGAATGTGCGAGTGGACGGCCAATGGACTTTCCGCAGCTCACGGGTGAAGGCAGGGCACCTGACCTCGAAAGGCAAGCACCGGCATCTCCGAGCACGGGCTCGTCAACATCGGGGTCATCGCACCCATTGGGCTGGCAGTGGTTGTCACGGCACCACTCAATGGCGATGTGTGCGCCTTCCCTATGCCTGTCCTTCGGGGCTCGTCGTTGGCCTTGGCGTGCTCGAGGGTCAGAAAAGGCCATTGAGACATCATCAGGCTCTTGGTTACGAGGCTCCTGTGCTGCTTCCCGTGGTAGGGACTGTACCGTGGGGGCGGCCCCTTCCGTACAGCCAGCCGCACGAGCCATTGCTGTCGCCTGGGTAGCCGTGGCGGGCCAGCTCGCTGTGATCCTCCCGCCTCGGCGAAACCAATCAGGCTTTCGATGGTGGCTTGCCACTCATCCATCTGATCGGCTGCCGGCAGAAATCTCAACAGCAGCTGGGCCCGTGCCATGGCCTCTAAGGTAGTGCTTGACATAGGTGATGATGATGTAGACCGCAGTGTCACTCGACTCCCGATGGTGTCGGTGGCGACTACGACGTGCCCGCGTCATTGTGAACCACCCGCTTGGATGGTGTGGTTATGCGGGAGAGGCACTTGAGGACCAGCGGCTCCATTGGGCACAGTAGTTGGGTCGGCCCGTTTCGGGAGTGGTGCGTGCCCTATGGTAGCGCCCGCAACGGAGGCGGCCGGAGGGTTGCGATTTGCCCCAGAACATGCGCCACCACCGTAGATGTGCCCTTCAGCAAGGAGAAAGGGTGTAGAAAAAACAATCCCTCGAGGAGCATGGCCGCTGGGATGTTGCTGATGTTGTCCTTCTGTGGTGCCTCCCACTTCTGCTTCGGCCGCGAGGGTGGTGGTGACAAAGCCGCCTGTGCCGACCACATCCCCCGCAGTGTTCGCATCCTCATACGTCCCCGCGTTCCCTGCGACGTCTATAGTCGCGGGTGGCAGAGCCTTCGAGGTGGATGGGTGATTTGCAGCTCCGGGCTTTTTCTTGGGCACCATAGTCGATGATGCCGCCAATGATGAAAATGGCCATGAAGATGATGCGCTACTGACGCTCTTGGGTTCGTGCAAGTGATCCCCCTACCTGGCGCGCCAAAGATGTCTGGGAAACCATGGCCACCTATGGGGCTATGAGCCCCTTTTGGTTCAGCAAGGGGATTGGCATGTTGCACAAAGAGAGGAGAAGTGTGGCACAACGTGGGAGAGATCACACAGGCAGTTTTACCCATGTTCGGCCCACTGTGAGGTGTAAAGCCCTACTCTTGCTTTGGTGAATTGATAATAGAAAAGGTGGTGGTGAACGCAGCACACTTGCCCGGCAGGGTGGCCTCGGGGCTAGAGTGGCTACGCGCGTATGGATGTGTGAGGGTTTGAGCTTGCTAACCTCGCAAACCCTTTCTATGGTTGCCATGGGCCTCCTTTTATAGATTAAGGGGTCACCACAGTGGCAAATCAGTCTTTACGTAGTGATTAGATAGCAAACAGTGCTATCATACCTAACTCTGTAGGCTGACAAAGCACATTAAATGTGCCGTCAAGTTTCACATCACAGCATGCCCAACAGCCCTTGTCGGGCTGTTTCGCCAGCTTCACGCCTGCTTGCTTGACACGTTTCAGGATGGGTGTCATATGGAGGTGTTTGCTGTAGGAACTGGCTGCCATGTGGCGAAAAGCAGCCACTTAGTCAGCTTGAAGCTTGACACCGCACTGATCTATGACTTGCATTGCTCGTGAGGTGGAGCAGTGGAGTGGCTTGCCTCCGCAAGCCCCGGCAGGCCTGCTAGGATGATCTGGAAGCTTACTTCCAGGGCAAACCAAACCTCGCCAGGCTCGCCTGCCAGAAAAGGGAGGTTCATTCCTTAGAAATATCTTGCTTCTCTAGCTAATCTTGTTTTTCTTGATCTGCAGTAGGATCCTTCAAAGACTTGATCCCTCTTGCTTGGTCTGATCTTGGTGTTGTAATCTTTGTCCTTGGGCCTTTGCACAGTCTGAGCAACGGACCCAGGGTTTGTTGCACTCACAACAATAGAAGCAAGACCAACTATTTCATCCTTAGTAGGTAATTCTTTCTTATGAGGTTGTCTATTATGAAGGAAACATGCCCTAGAGGCAATAATAAAGTTATTATTTATTTCCTTATTTCATGATAAATATTTATTATTCATGCTAGAATTGTATTAACCGAAAACATGATACATGTGTGAATACATAGACAAACAGAGTGTCACTAGTATGCCTCTACTTGACTAGCTCGTTCATCAAAGATGGTTATGTTTCCTAGCCATAGACAAAGAGTTGTCATTTGATTAACGGGATCACATCATTAGGAGAATGATGTGATTGACTTGACCCATTCCGTTAGCTTAGCACTTGATTGTTCAGTATGTTGCTATTGCTTTCTTCATGACTTATACATGTTCCTATGACTATGAGATTATGCAACTCCCATTTACCGGAGGAACACTTTGTGTGCTACCAAACGTCACAACATAATTGGGTGATTATAAAGGTGCTCTACAGGTGTCTCTGAAGGTACTTGTTGAGTTGATGTATTTCGAGATTAGGATTTGTCACTCCGATTGTCGGAGAGGTATCTCTGGGCCCTCTCGGTAATGCACATCACTATAAGCCTTGCAAGCAATGTAGCTAACGAGTTAGTTACGAGATGATGCATTACGTAAAAGGTAAAAAGACTTGCCGGTAACAAGATTGAACTAGGTATTGACATACCGACGATCGAATCTCGGGCAAGTAACATACCGATGACAAAGGGAACAACATATGTTGATTGCGGTTTGACCGATAAAGATCTTCATAGAATATGTGGGAGCCAATATGAGAATCCAGGTTCCGCTATTGATTATTGACCGGAGATGTGTCTCGGTCATGTCTACATAGTTCTCGAACCCGTAGGGTCCGCACGCTTAAAGTTCGATGACAGTTATATTATGAGTTTATGTGTTTTGATGTACCGAAGGTAGTTCGGAGTCCCAAATGATATCGGGGACATGACAAGGAGTCTCGAAATGATCGAGACATATAGATCGATATATTGGATGACTATATTCGGACATCGAAAGGTTCCGAGTGATTCGGGTATTTTCAGGGGTACTCAGGAGTTACAGGATTACGAAGAAGAAGCAACGGGCCTCATGGGCCAAGTGGTGGAAGAGAGGAGGCAGGGCGCGCGGCCCCCCTAGCCCAAACCGAATTAGACTAGGGGGTCGGCCCCCCTTTCCTCCTTTTCCTCCCTCTCCTTCCTTCTCCTTCTCCTTCCCTTCCTTCCCCTCTCCTACTTGGACTAGGAAAGAGGAGGGAATCCTACTTGGAGTAGGATTGCCCCCCTTGGGCGCGCCTCCTCCCCTTGGCCGGCCCTCTCCTCCTCCCCTCCTTTATATACGGAGGAAGGGGGCACCCCATAGAGACAACAATTGATCATTGATCTCTTAGCTGTGTGTGGTGCCCCCCTCCACCATAGTCCTCCTCGATAATATCATAGAGGTGCTTAGGCAAAGCCCTGCAACGGTAGAACATCATCATCGTCACCACGTTGTCATGCTGACGGAACTCTCCCACGACACTCGGCTGGATCGGAGTTCGAGGGACGTCATCGAGCTGAACGTGTGCAAGAACTCGAAGGTGCCGTGCTTTCGGTGCTTGATCGGTCGGGCCATTAAGACGTACGACTACATCAACCGCGTAGTGCTAACGATTCTGCTTTCGATCTACGAGGGTACGTGGACACACCCTCCCCTCTCATTGCTATGCATCACCATGATCTTGCATGTGCGTAGGAATTTTTTTGAAATTACTATGTTCCCTAATAGTGGCATCCGAGCCTAGGTTTTATGCATTGATGTTATATGCACGAGTAGAACACAAGTGAGTTGTGGGCGATACAAGTCATACTGCTTACCAGCATGTCATACTTTGGTTCGGCGGTATTGTTGGATGAAGCGGTCCGGACCGACATCACGCGTATGCTTACGCGAGACTGGTTTAACCGACGTGCTTTGCACACAGGTGGCTGGCGGGCGTCAGTTTCTCCAACTTTAGTTGAACCGAGTGTGGCTACGCGGGTCCTTGAGAAGGTTAAAACATCACTAACTTGACGAACTATCGTTGTGGTTTTGATGCGTAGGTAAGAACGGTTCTTGCTCAGCCCATAGCAGCCACGTAAAAATTGCAACAACAAAGTAGAGGACGTCTAACTTGTTTTTGCAGGGCATGTTGTGATGTGATATGGTCAAGACGTGATGCTATATTTTATTGTATGAGATGATCATGTTTTGTAACCGAGTTATCGGCAACTGGCAGGAGCCATATGGTTGTCGCTTTATTGTATGCAATGCAATCGCCCTGTAATTGCTTTACTTTATCACTAAGCGGTAGTGATAGTCGTAGAATCAATAGTTGGCGAGACGAAAATGATGCTACGATGAAGATCAAGGCGTCGCATCGGTGACGATGGTGATCATGATGATGCTTCAGAGATGGAGATCACAGCACAAGATGATGATGGCCATATCATATCACTTATATTTATTGCATGTGATGTTTATCTTTTATGCATCTTATCTTGCTTTGATTGACGGTAGCATTATAAGATGGCCTCTCACTAAATTTCAAGATAAAAGTGTTCTCCCTGAGTATGCACCGTTGCCAAAGTTCGTCGTGCCCAGACACCATGTGATGATCGGGTGTGATAAGTTCTACATCCATCTACAATGGGTGCAAGCCAGTTTTGCACACGCAGAATACTCAGGTTAAACTTGACGAGCCTAGCATATGTAGATATGGCCTCGGAACACTGAGACCGAAAGGTCGAGCGTGAATCATATAGTAGATATGCTCAACATAGTGATGTTCACCATTGAAAACTACTCCATTTCACGTGATGATCGGTTATGGTTTAGTTGATTTGGATCACGTGATCACTTAGATGATTAGGGAGATGTCTATCTAAGTGGGAGTTCCTAAGTTATATGATTAATTGAACTTAAATTTATCATGAACTTAGTCCTGGTAGTATTTTGCAAATTATGTTGTAGATCAATAGCTCGCGTTGTTGCTTTCATATGTTTATTTTGATATGTTCCTAGAGAAAATTATGTTGAAAAATGTTAGTAGCAATGATGTGGATTGGATCCGTGATCTGAGGATTGTCCTCATTGTTGCACAGAAGAATTATGTCCTTGATGCACCGCTAGGTGACGGACCTATTGCAGGAGCAGATGCAGACATTATGAACGTTTGGCTAGCTCAATATGATGACTACTTGATAGTTTAGTGCACCATGTTTAACAACTTAGAATCGGGACTTCAAAGACATTTTGAACGTCATGGGCCATATGAGATGTTCCAGGAGTTGAAGTTAATATTTCAAGCAAATACACGAGTTGAGAGATATGAAGTCTCCAACAAGTTCTATAGCTAAAAGATGGAGGAGAATTTCTCAACTAGTGAGCATGTGCTCAGATTGTCTGGGTACTACAATCGCTTGAATCAAGTGGGAGTTAATCTTCCAGATAAGATAGTAATTGACAGAGTTCTCTAGTCACCATCACCAAGTTAGTAGAACTTCGTGATGAACTATAGTATGCAAAGGATGACGAAAACGATTCCTGAGCTCTTCGTGATGTTGAAATCAACGAAGGTAGAAATCAAGAAAGAGCATCAAGTGTTGTTGATTGACAAGACCACTAGTTTCAAGAAAAGGGCAAAGGGAAAGAAAGGGAACTTCAAGTAGAATTGCAAGCAAGTTGTCACTCCCGCGAAGAAGCCCAAAGTTGGACCAAAGCCTGAAAATGAGTGCTTACACTACAAAGGAAATGGTCACTGGAAACGGAAATGCCCTGAATATTTGGTGGATAAGAATGATGGCAAAGTGAACAAGGGTATATTTCATATACAGGTTATTGATGTGTGCCTTACTAGTGTTTACAGTAGCTCCTGAGTATTTGATACTTGTTCGGTTGCTATGATTAGTAACTCGAAACAGGAGTTACATAATAAACAGAGACTACTTGAGGGGAAGTGACGATGTGTGTTGGAAGTAGTTCCAAGATTGATATGATCATCATCACACACTCCCTATACTTTTCGGGATTAGTGTTAAACCTAAATAAATGTTATTTGGCATTTGCATTGAGCATGAATATGATTTGATCATGTTTATTGCAATACGGTTATTCATTTAAAGTCAGAGAATAATTGTTGTTCTGTTTAAATGAATAAAACCTTCAATGGTCATACACCCAATGAAAATAGTTTATTGGATCTCGATCGTAGTGATACACATATTCATAATATTGATGCCAAAAGATGCAAAGTTAATAATGATAGTGCAACTTATTTGTGGCACTGCCGTTTGGGTCATATCGGTGTAAAGCGCATGAAGAAACTCCATAAAGATGGATTTTTGAGATCACTTGGTTATGAATCATTTGATGCTTGTGAACTGTGCCTTTTGGGCGAGATGACTAAAACTCCATTCTACAAAACAATGGAATGAGCTACTGACTTGTTGGAAATAATACATACTGATGTATGCAGACCAATGAGTATTAAGGCTCGTGGCGGGTATCATTATTTTCAGACCTTCACAGATGATTTGAGCAGATATGGGTATATCTACTTGATGAAACATAAGTCTGAAATAGTTGAAAGGTTCAAAGAATTTCAGAGTGAAGTGGAAAATCATCGTAACAAGAAAATAAAGTTTCTGCGATCTGATCGTGGAGATGAATATTTGAGTTACGAGTTTGGCCTTTAGTTAAAATAATGTGGAATAGTTTCACAAACTCATGCCACCTGGAACAGCACAGCATAATGGTGTGTTCGAACGTCACAACCATACTTTATTGGATATAGTGCAATCTATGATGTCTCTTACTGATTTACCACTATTGTTTTGGGGTTATGCATTAGAGACAGCTGCATTCACGTTAAATAGGGCAACATCTAAATCCGTTGAGACGGCACCGTATGAACTATGGTTTGGCAAGAAACCAAAGTTGTCGTTTCTTAAAGTTTGGGGTTGCGATGCTTATAAGAAATAGTTTCATGCTGATAAGCTCAAACCCAAATCGGAGAAATGTGTCTTCATAGAATACCCAAAGGAGACAGTTGGGTACACCTTCTATCATAGATCCGAAGGCAAGATATTCGTTGCTTAGAATGGATACTTTCTAGAGAAGGAGTTTCTCTCGAAAGAAGTGAGTGGAAGGAAAGTAGAACTTGATGAGGTATCTGTACCTGCTCCCTTATTGGAAAGTAATTTATCACAGAAATCTGTTCATATGACTACTACACCAATTAGTAAGGAAGTTAATGATGATGATCATGAAACTTCAGATCAAGTTGTTACTGAACCTCGTAGGTCAACCAGAGTAAGATCCACACCAGAGTGGTACGGTAATCCTGTTCTGGAAGTTGTGTTACTAGACCATGACGAACCTACGAACTATGAAGAAGCGATGGTGAGCCCAGATTCCACAAAATAGCTTGAGGCCATGAAATTTGAGATGAGATCCATGTATAAGAACAAAGTACGGACTTTGATTGACTTGCCCAATGATCGGCAAGCCATTGAGATTAAATGGATCTTCAAGAGGAAGACAGACACTGATAGTAGTGTTACTATCTACAAAGCTAGACTTGTCAAAAAAGGTTTTTGACAAAGTTCAAGGTGTTGACTACAATGAAATTTTATCAACTGTAGCGATGCTTAAGTCTGTCCGAATCATGTTAGCAATTGCCACATTTTATGAAATCTGGCAAATGGATGTCAAAACTGCATTAATGGGTTTCTTAAAGAAGAGTTGTATATGATGCAACCAGAAGGTTTTGTCAATCCTAAAGGTGCTAACAAAATGTTCAAGCTCCTGCGATCCATCTATGGACTGGTGCAAGCATCTCGAAGTTGGAATATACACTTTGATAAGTTGATCAAAGCATATAGTTTTATATGGACTTGCAATGAAGCCTGCATTTACAATAAAGTGAGTGGGAGCACTACAGCCTTTCTGATAAGTATATGTGAATGACATATTGTTGATCAGAAATAATGTAGAATTATTCTGCAAAGCATAAAGGAGTGTTTGAAAGGAGTTTTTCAAAGAAAGACCTCGGTAAAGCTGATTACATATTGAGCATCAAGATCTATAGAGATAGATCAAGACGCTTGATAAGTTTTTCAATGAGTACATACCTTGACAAGATTTTGAAGTAGTTCAAAATGGAACAGTCAAAGAAAGAGTTCTTGCCTGTGTTACAAGGTGTGAAATTGAGTAAGACTCAAAGCCCGACCACGGCAGAAGATAGAAAGAGAATGAAAGGCATTCCCTATGCCTTGGCCATAGATTCTATAAAGTATGTCATGCTGTGTACCAGATCTATTGTATACCCTACACTAATTTTGGCAAGGGAGTACAATAGTGATCTAGGAGTAGATCACTGGACAGCGGTCAAAATTATCCTTAGTGGAATAAGGATATGTTTCTAGATTATGGAGGTGACAAAAAGGTTCGTCGTAAAGGGTTATGTCGATGCAAATTTTGACACTGATCCAGATGACTCTAAAATTCAATCTGGATACATATTGAAAGTGGGAGCAATTATCTAGAGTAGCTCCGTGCAGAGCATAGTTGACATAGAAATTTGCAAAATACATACAAATCTGAATGTGGCAGACCCATTGACTAAACTTCTCTCATAAGCAAAACATGATCACACCTTAGTACTCTTTGAGTGTTAATCACATAGCGATGTGAACTAGATTATTGACTCTAGTAAACCCTTTGGGTGTTGGTCACATGACGATGTGAACTATGGGTGTTAATCACATGGTGATGTGAGCTATTGGTATTAATTCACATGGTGATGTGAACTAGATTATTGACTCTAGTGCAAGTGGGAGACTGAACGAACTATACCCTAGAGGCAATAATAAAGTTATTATTTATTTCCTTATTTCATGATAAATGTTTATTATTCATGCTAGAATTGTATTAACCGGAAACATGATACATGTGTGAATACATAGACAAACAGAGTGTCACTAGTATGCCTCTACTTGACTAGCTCGTTAATCAAAGATGGTTATGTTTCCTAGCCATAGACAAAGAGTTGTCATTTGATTAACAGGATCATATCATTAGGAGAATGATGTGATTGGCTTGACCCATTCCGTTAGCTTAGCACTTGATCGTTCAGTATGTTGCTATTTCTTTCTTCATGACTTGTACATGTTCCTATGACTATGAGATTATGCAACTCCCATTTACCGGAGGAACACTTTGTGTGCTACCAAACGTCACAACATAATTGGGTGATTATAAAGGTGCTCTACAGGTGTCTCTGAAGGTACTTGTTGAGTTGATGTATTTCGAGATTAGGATTTGTCACTCCGATTGTCGGAGAGGTATCTCTGGGCCCTCTCGGTAATGCACATCACTATAAGCCTTGCAAGCAATGTAGCTAATGAGTTAGTTACGAGATGATGCATTACGTAACGAGTAAAGAGACTTGCCGGTAACGAGATTGAACTAGGTATTGAGATACCGACGATCGAATCTCGGGCAAGTAACATACCGATGACAAAGGGAACAACATATGCTGATTGCGGTTTGACCAATAAAGATCTTCATAAAATATGTGGGAGCCAATATGAGCATCCAGGTTCCGCTATTGGTTATTGAGCGGAGATGTGTCTCGGTCATGTCTACATAGTTCTCGAACCCGTAGGGTCCGCACGCTTAAAGTTTGATGACAGTTATATTATGAGTTTATGTGTTTTGATGTAACGAAGGTAGTTCGGAGTCCCGGATGAGAATCGGGACATGACGAGGAGTCTCAAAATGATCAAGACGTAAAGATCGATATATTGGATGACTATATTCGGACATCGAAAGGTTCCGAGTGATTCGGGTATTTTCAGGGGTACCTGGGAGTTACGGGAATACGAGGAAGGAGCAATGGGCCTCATGGGCCAAGTTGTGGAAGAGAGGAGGCAGGGCGCATGGCCCCCCTAGCCCAAACCGAATTGGACTAGGGGGCCGACCCTCCTTTCCTCCTTTTCCTCCCTCTCCTTCCTTCTCCTTCTCCTTCCCTTCCTTCCCCTCTCCTACTTGGACTAGGAAAGTGGGGGGAATCCTACTTGGAGTAGGATTGCTCCCCTTGGGTGCGCCTCCTCCCCTTGGCCGGTGTCGGTGTCAAAACCGGTGGATTTCGGGTAGGGGGTCCCGAACTATGTGTGTAAGGCTAATGGTAACAGGAGACTGGGGACACGATGTTTACCCAGGTTCGGGCCCTCTCGATGGAGGTAATACCCTACTTCCTGCTCGATTGATCTTGATGATATGAGTATTACAAGAGTTGATATAGCACGAGATCAGAGAGGCTAAACCCTAGAAGCTAGCCTATGGTATGATTGTTGTTGTGTCCTACGGACTAAACCCTCCGGTTTATATAGACACCGGAGGGGGCTAGGGTTACACAGAGTCGGTTACAGAGAAGGAGATCTACATCCGAATCGCCAAGCTTGCCTTCCACGCCAAGGAGAGTCCCATCCAGACACGGGACGAAGTCTTCAATCTTTTATCTTCATAGTCCAACAGTTCGGCCAAAGCATATAGTCCGTCTGGCCGGATACGCCCTTATCCAGGGCTCCCTCAGTAGCCCCTAAACCAGGCTTCAATGACGATGAGTCCGGCGCGTAGATTGTCTTCGGCATTGCGAGGCGGGTTCCATCTCCGAATACTCCAAGATAAATTGCGAACACAAGGACTGTGTCCGGCTCTGCAAGATAAATTCCATATACCCTTGTAGAGAGAATAATAATCCACGAACCTAATCTGCTGACAACTCTTTGAAAAGTGACATCACGCCACGGCCCGGTTTTTATCCGAACCGTTTTTACAACTTGCTACCGCACACATCGCGAGGCGGTTTTCTTGGAACGTCTTATCAAAGCAGAGATCATGTCCCTCTTATTATGGGATCCTCATCAATACGGGTATGGGTAATCCAACCGTGCCTGTTGGCATGACTCCGTGTTTTTAGGCAAGTCCCGAACGGTTTCGCTGGGGACGCTTGATATTCTTCCCCCTTTATAGAGGGGTCGAGGCCTATCCCTCTATCTCCACGCTTGCGCCTTCTCGTACCTCGAGTTCCAACACCCAAAGCTCAAGCTTAAGCACCCCGGATCTTTGATCATGTCCGGATCCGACCATCAAGGCAAATGGATGGCCTCCTCTGTCACAGAGGAGGATATTGCGAAGCTCAGGGGGGGCGGGTATTTGACCGCCGATGTTAAGCACAGGCTTCCCGCCCCCAAACAGGTTATTCCTACTCCCGAGCCCAACGAGAGCGTCGTATTTGTCTCCCACTTCCTCCGGGGCTTGGCCTTACTATTGACCCCTTCGTGAGGGGGCTCATGTTCTACTACGGTCTAGATTTCCACGATCTAGCTCCGGATTCCATCCTCCACATCTCGTCATTTATCGTCGTGTGCGAAGCCTTCCTCCACATCACCCCCCACTTCGGCCTATGGCTCAAGACTTTCAATGTGGAGCCGAAGATGATTGAGGGGCGACACGCGGAGTGCGGGGGCGCTACAATAAGCAGGAACGCCAATGCCCCGTGGCCCGAAGGCTCCTTCCCGGAAGTATCTGATTTATGGCAGCGGAGGTGGTTCTATGTCACAGCTCCCCGCGGCTCGAAGTGGGCGGCCGCCCCTGCCTTCCGCCCGGGCCTTCAGCCTCAACTGGCGTCGTGGGCCAACGTGGGACTGAACTGGGGGCCTGCAAACAATGTACCGATGTTGCAGAGCCGCATTCGGGAGCTCCTCGAGAGGGACATTAGTCTTGTCAAAATAATCCAGGTAATGCTAGTTCGGCGGGCCCTTCCATGCAAACGTCGACCTCTCCGGATGTGGGAGTTCAATCCATAGGGTCCGCAAACCATTTAGCACTTCTTCGGCATGACGCCCGAAGGAATGTATAAGTTGTTCTTCGGACCACGAATAAAGTGTCCGGACACCATCGAGGATGTGGGCCTGAGCTACAACTGCCCAGATACCCAAGTAAGTAACCATGTGTCCGAACACTTTGCTAATATTTTTCATAACATTGTTCTAAAAAAACTATCCGCGACCAGGATTGGCTCAGTAAAGCGGAAAGAATCAGATGTCCGGCCCCGCTCCCCGAAGGCTTGCCCGGTCCGACAATGGCCAGGATTCTTAAATGGACGCTAAGTCAAGTGCCACCGGAGAAAGATGAAGGGAAGAGTGGGGAGGCAAAGAGTGGGCCTCACACATTGTGCATCCGAACCAGGGGAATTAATGTCTCCACGGAGGAGGAGAGTTGGGGAGGAAAATCTGAGGTTTCCTCCCCCCGCGGGAAGAAGAGGGCCGCTTCCGAAGACTTGGGAATGGGGGCGCCCAAACAAGGGAAGAAAACTTCACCAAAGGGCCCTGCCCCGGAGGGCATTCTTACCGCACCGTGCCCGCTAACGGGTCAGCCCTCCACCGAGCTGTAAGTTTAATAAAGAAGAAGCTTATTACTTTTTCCTCTGAGAGTAATAAGTAGGACCTATTTTTTGTAGTCCGGCTAGAAGTTCATCTCAACAGGGTTCGTCCTCGGGGGATCTTCTTCCGGAGATGATGGAGAGTGAAACCCCATCTACCTCTCCGCTCCATGGGGCGGGCGACCCTGAGGTATCGTTATGGAGGAGTACAATCCAATGGGGCCGGAATCTAACACTTCGGCCGCCCCGAGCCCAGCGTGTCCGGACGACCATACTGACGGGCCTCCTGGAGTCAGCTGCTCTCTCGGAGGATCACCGTACACTAATGGGTACGGTGTAGGAGAAAATTTCCTCCGCCACAAGCGGGTTAAATGAAGCTTTTAGGAGCTTGCTCAAAGGTTTTGAGGTAAGCCACGAAATACGCGGTTTTTGGTTGCACCGTACGCGATACATGTGCTCTGTATAGATAGTAGCCCCTGAGACTGTGGATGCCAGCCCATGGCGAATGGAGGATCACACTCCCAGGTAATAATCACACTTGTATTGATGTGCAGGTTGCTAAGGGTCTGGCGTTAGACCAGACCGCTGAATGCGCCGAATTGAGGCGGCAGATTGACGTGGTGGAGGCCGACGTCATGCTTGTAAACAAGCGATTCGAGGAGTCGCAGAGTATGCGCTCTTATATCCATATTTTCTTTAGGAAATCACAAGAAGGTTGTAATATTAATATGATGCGATGTGGCTGCAGGCATAGCTGCTGCCGTTGAGGCCCTAAGGGCGGAGCTTGCCCTAGCCAAGGAACAAGCCCGGGTTAGCAATGCGGCTGCTCTAAAGGCAGCCGAAGAATTGAAAGCCGAACAGGCCGCTCATCTCCGAAGCGAAGAAAAGATAGCCGAGATGGCTGTGGAGCTGAGGGACGCCGCCGGCTGGTATGAGCTTCTCGAGAAGGAGAATCAAGCAAAGGCGGGTGACCCGAAGAAGGCGCTGGATTCGGCTAAGGAGACGCGCTCTGAGATTAGAGACGCATGGGAGGAACTTCGACAAGCCAGAGAAATCACGGCTGGAAATCCTTATTTGTTGCGGATGAAGTTTTTAGATCCAAAGTATGCTCCGTTGGATAAGCTATGGAGCACTGCCGATGAGTATGCGGACTTGACGAAGAGTGCGGCTGATGCGACCAAGTTGTTCAAGGATCATAAAGATAATGAAGTAGAAAGACTATTCTGGTCACAATTTAGCGCTCCAGCGCGCTCATTGCCATTGAGTAAGAAGATGGCCGCTATAGCCGAGCTCCATAGGTTGTCCGGCCTTGCAATGAGGTCTGTAATAGACCATCTATGGCCGAGAGGAACGAAGCCGGACAGTTACTTTGGCTTGGTGCAACAATTGTTTGGCGCCAGATCGCAAATCGATGCCGTGAAGAGGTCGGCGTGCATAGAGGATGCGCGGATGACTCTTGCTCGTGTGAAGACATATTGGGCAGATATGGAGGCCACCAGCATTGCAACCCGGGGTCCGGCGGGAAGCCAAGACCCAGCCGAGCACTATTTTGAGCAGGTCATAGAAGGTGCCCGTAGAATAGAGGCTCAGTGCTCGAAGAATGTCATGTTCGAGTGACAAGTCTATTAATTGTAAAGAATTATGTGTTTTGATTATAGAGGCTGTTTTTTATACTTTTGCCTGAAAGTATTATAATGTCTCCTGTGTGGCTGTTTATGTATGCATACAACGTGAAAGTTAGCAGTCGTTGGCTTCAGCCCCCACGCATACAATGCGGGGGTGTCCGAGAAAATATGCGTGAACACACTTGATCCGACGTCTTGGTCCGTTAAGGAGGTGATCGCACGTCGAACCAGGCAACCGGACTATATAGTTGTAACACTTTTCACTTAGCCATACGAGTTTGAAAGGTGGGGCTACTATGTAGCCCCTGGAACTTCCGCGTGCATCCGGGTATGGTGCACGTACTTGACCGGGAAACCGGTCCTTCGTTAATGCAAAGGAATCCTATAGATTCCGATGAGTCCTCGAGTGGTTGATCAGTCTCTTGATGTATCATGATAGTCAGTTTTCGGCTTTCTCTACTGAGGTGCTCATTCGGGATAACCAGGGCACAATCGCAGTAGTTCTCCTTTGGCCGCCTTAGCCGATAGAACTGAACGTAAGGCAGCAAACCCAGGAGCCGGCCTAACCCAACATTTGACCAAAGACATGATTCGGAGCTGATGCATATAAGGCCAAACTCGCGACGTCGAACACTCCCCAAGGTATTCGGACTTTATAACATATACTGGGCTGAATAACACCCTTGACCCTGTAATTCCAGGTACGTGCATTGATCTGTCGTGGCGGAAAGCCTATGACGCCAGTGTCCTTTATGGGTGTATGAAATACCCATGGGATGTCAAGCAACAAAAGACAGTAAAGAAGGTTTACACAGGGGCTTAATCTAAAGAGAAACCTTTGAGCGGGGCCCTGCTGCACGTCTGCGCCTTTGTCTCTGTTGTGCCGTATCCTGGAAGGGTGTTGCACGAGAAGTGTCTCTAAAAATGAAAACTCATGAAAAAAAGAGTAAACGTGCCAAAAGTTAGTTATTCTCGATGGATGTTCGAGATGCGAGATATTTGCCTAATAATGAGGCAAGCCGAATTGTGGGCTTTATCATATGTTGACAGCCCCCTAGTACCATTTATGGGGATATATGTGTAGCACCTAGCCAGGGTTTATCCGGGCTGTTGTTTATGGTGGTGCACCAGACTCGTCTAGCCGTGTCCGTGGTCTGAACGACCGATCATGCGTTCTGTTGGGAGAGGCCGCCTAGAGTCCGGCAGCAGGAGCTATCGCATACTGCTCTGTGTTTCCACTAACCGTTATGACGCCACGTGGACCGGGCATCTTAAGTTTGAGGCAGACATAGTTCGGTATTGCGTTAAAGCAAGCGAAGGCCGTTCTTCCAAGCAATGCATGATAATCGCTGCTGAAGGGAGCGATGTTGAAGAGTAGTTCCTCGCTTCTGAAGTTGTCGGGAGAACTGAATGTCACTTCTAATACGAGGGAGCCCCAGCAGTGGGCCACAACGCCTGGAATCACACCATTGAAGGTGGTGCTATTTTGGCTTATTCTGGATGGGTCTACCCCCATCTTGCGGATGGTGTCTTGATATATCAGATTAAGACTACTCCCACCGTCCATTAGGACGCGAGTGAGATGGTATCCATCGATTATTGGGTCGAGCACCAAGGCAGCCGATACGTGTTCGGCTGGCGAGGCTCATCCTCGTCTTCGCTTGGTGTTTCCCTTCCCTTGTGTTTGGCATTTAACTTGTCGGCCTGCTTGAAGACCCAACATTCGTTGTGGGTATGATTTGTAGGTTTTTCAGAAGTGCCATGGATTTGGCACAATCTGTCAAGGACTTCATTCAGGCCGGATGGCCCCTCTTTACTGCCTTTGAATAGCTTCTTTCCTTGAACGGGTCGAGAGCCCCTGAATCGGGGTTGACCGCCGTGTTGTCTGGAGTATCGCCATTCCGACGCTTGTGCTTAGTGCCTCGTGGCTTCCTGTTGACATCTTGAATTTCGGATGTGCCCGGGTCGCTGGTGCCTCTACGGGCCAACCAGCTGTCTTCGCCCGCACAAAAGCGGATCATAAGGTTTGTTAAGGCTGCCATTGTCCTTGGCTTTTCTTGGCCGAGGTGTCTGGTGAGCCACTCGTCTCGGATACTATGTTTGAAGGCCGCTAAGGCTTCGGCATCCGTACAATCGACAATCTGATTCTTCTTAGTGAGGAATCTGTTCCAAAGCTTGCGGGCTGACTCTCCGAGCTGTTGTATTATGTGACTTAAATCGTCTGCATCCGTAGGTTGGACGTAGGTTCCTTGAAAGTTGGCCCTGAAAGCATCCTCAAGTTCCTCCCAACTTCCAATAGAGTTTTCGGGGAGGCTTTTCAGCCAGTGCCGAGCTGGTCCTTTTAACTTGAGGGGAAGGTATTTGATGGCGTGGAGGTCATCCCCTCGAGCCATATGTATGTGAAGGATAAAATCTTCAATCCAGACCCCAGGGTCCGTCGTTCCGTCGTATGGCTCTATATTGACGGGCTTGAATCCCTGTGGAAATTCATGATCCAGCACCTCATCGGTGAAGCACAGGGGGTGCACAACCCCTCTGTATCTGGCCGTGTTGCGGCATGCTCCTGGTCTTGGTTCCAGACTGGTATTCGATCAGTATGATCGTTGTGGTGACCATTATCCCACGTCGGAGCATGTCCTCTGGACCCGTAGATGGATCTGGCCGCACTGGCCTTTTTGTCTAGGAGCTCTCATAAATCGTGTGCGGTATCGGTGGCTGCTCTACCGCGGCCATGAGGTGGTTGGTCCGGCCTAGTGGTCATATTGTTTTTTGGCGGAATGGGCGCTGCAGCTTCATCGTCGAATTCAGGTAGCAGTTTGCACTTTGGGTAACTCTTTGTGTGGCGATCGTCGCCACATTTTCCTTCGGTGTGAAGCACCTTGTTCCATCTTCGGTTGAGCGTATCCTGCGCGATGTTAAGCCTTTGCTTCTGCTTCTTCAGGCTCCTCGCCGTGGCCAGGAGCTTTCTGCGGAGGTTATCCTGTTCCAAACATTTATCCGGGATGATGAATGCATCATCGACTGGGTTGTCCTCCTCTTTGGAGGCAGTGTGATGAGTTCGGCCCTCTAGATCGCTGTGATCGGGCATCTGCTCCGGGTTGTGTTCGGCGTGACCTGGCTTCTCCTGCTCCATCGCTGGGTCCCTATGGTCTTTGTTGCCTTCGGAGTTAGCCGGAGTGTCCTCCTCTTTGGGGTTGTTATTGCTATTTTACTGTGACTGGACATAGGGCGGCGCCTGCGCCATCATTTTTGCTTTTGTCTGGGGGGTTTATCCTCCGTTGTGTCCTTTTTGTCACCATTGTCTTCTTTAGGCGTATCCACCATGTAGACATCGTGTGATGAAGTGGCAGTCCAGTGCCCCGTGGGCGGTGGTTCTAGGTCGTTCCCTGCATCGACGTCCATACCATCGATGTTGTCGAAGTCGGCGTCAAGCATGTCTGTTAGGTCATCGACAGTGGCTATAAAGTGGGTGGTGGGTGGGTCATGATTTTCTTCGTCCTTCGTATCCCACACGGGCCGGATATAGTTCGGCCAAGAGTCTCCTGATAAAGAGAGAGATTTTAATGAATTTAGCACATCACTGAAGGGGGAGTGCTGGAAGATATCCGCGGCGGTGAATTCCATTACTGGAGACCAATAGGACTTGATGGGTCCGGATGCACGCGGTTCGGAGCCCACGCCCGGACACAGGTCTGGGGGTCCGGAGATACAGATTTCCCTGGGAGAGGAGTCTACGTTCGACCCTAACACCGACGAGTGTGCGGCTTCCGGGGTGGTGTCCATCCGCCTGTCCTCGGGAGGCACAATTTGCTCCGGACCGAAGTCCGGAGAAGTAGCAGGTGCGATATTCTGAATACTGTCCGACGGCAGATCTAAGTCATGCGCATGGTGATCGTTCGGCGCTCCTAACATGGGCTCGAATCCGTCGAAGATCAAGTCTCCGCGGATATCGGCAGTGTAGTTTAGGTTCCTGAACCTGACCTGACGGCCAGGGGCGTAGCTTTCGATCTACTCTAGATGGCCAAGCAAATTGGCCCACAGTGCAAAGCCGCCAAACATAAAAATCTGTTCGGGGGGAAAAGTCTCACCCTGGACGGAGTTGTTGAAGGTTGGAGAAGCCATCGAGCCTTACAGCGACGACATAGAGGAACTCTCAATGAAAGCACCAATGTTGGTGTCAAAACCGTCGGATCTCGGGTAGGGGGTCCCGAACTGTGCGTCTAAGGCTAATGGTGTAACACCCTGAGAATCATGCTACAGTAATCTACCCATAATGGTGTCCATGTCATCGTGATTACTATGCAGCTTTCCACTTGTCCAAAAATCAAAGCCTTTTTCAAATTTAAAATAAGTCAAATAAATTTCTTCGAGCAGTAAAACAAAAATGTTTGCCTTATTCTAAAAAGTCTCCTGATCATTTCTCATGTTGAAATCAACATCATTTGACTCACCAATTAACCCCGAGGGAATTATAAAGTGGTCCATCAGTAAATGAAAATAGCCTTTTCAAAATAAGCAAATACTTATACAATTCCAAATGTCCCCAAACTTTGTGGGACGCTCCAGAATATTGCATGGTAATTATTTGCAAATTTTGACTCCAAGCAAAATTCATTTGCCATGTGAGCTAAGTAGAAAACTGAGACAAAATGATTAACAAAAAAAGAAGCAAAAACTAAAAAGAGAGGGGAGGCCCCTGCCCCCTGGGCCACTTGGCCCAAATGGCCGAGGCAGCCCAACCAGACCGACCGACCGAACCCCCCTTCCCGAGTCGTCTCCCTCCTCTTGTTCGACCGACCGGAGGAGGGGCTCCCGCTCATTCCCGCCGGACCCGGCGCAGCACCTCGCGCTGCCACGACGACGGAGAAGAGATAAGGCTGCCACCCGCAGCCCCCTCGCCTCCTCTGCCACTCCACTCCCCTCTCCGCCTCTCCCACTCCCTCTCCTCTCAGATCCCCTTTCTCCTTTTTGTCCGGTGTGGTCGTCGCTGTCGCCGCGCCTCCACCGCGGCGACTGTGACACCCAAGCGCCCCCGAATTGCCCTTCCGCTTCGCCGGCGTCTGCTATATCTTCCCCAACCATGAGCTTATGCTAGGAGGCACCGGAGCGCTCGCTACCTCCCCGTCTTCGACCTCCGTCTGCCTTGGGTCACCGCCGCCACCTTCGTCTCCGGTCGCCACGCGTCTTCCCCGGGCCATCTCTGCAATGCCAGTGAGCTCCCTCCTCTCCTCCCCCTTCCCATCTCCTGTTTTTGTCTCGCCGTTGCTCGTCGTCCCGCGCACGCCAGCGCGACTCTGCGCCCGGGCCCCGGCCCCGCCATCACGCCCGAGCTCCCGAGGAGCTCGCGGCCGCTGTTGCACCGACGCTGCAGCTGCCTGCCTTCTGCGTCCGCGGTCATGCCACAGCGCTCGCCGGCCGTCCCTTCCACCCCGCACGCCTGTAGCTCCCTCCTGGTGCCGCCGGCGAGCCCGCGTCCCACCGCGCCATGGCCACGCCTTGCCCCCGCAACCCTCCCGCTTGTGAGCTGCTGCTCGACGCCTGGTGATGCCCCGCCTCTTCCCTCCCACCGCTGGTCGCCATGGCCTCGCCGCCGCCGGGCACAACCCCGGCCCGCCTCACCTCCCCTTGCGTGGTGGGCGCCTGGGTGCGCCCCGCACCCACACGCCTGTAACCCGTCGCCAGTTTAGGCCCCGTGGGCCACTGACGTTGGGCCCCACGCCCCCCTTAAAAAGGTTTTTAAATAAATAAATAAATACATTAATTAATTAACTTTATCTATTGTGTTTAATTAACCTAATCAATTAACTAATCTAATTAACCCTGTTTAGTTAGCCTTAGTCTATGACAGGTGGGTCCCACTAGACCCACAGGCCAGGCTTGACTCTGGTCAGCTGGGTTTGACCTGCTGACGTCATGGTGATGTCATGCTGACATCACCTTTCCCTCTTTTGGATAATGTTCAATTTAAGTAATTAAATAAATTTCAGAAATCTTTAAAACTTTGATAAATCATATAAAATAAACCGTAACTCAGATGAAAATGTTTTCTACATGAAAGTTGCTCACAAAAACGAGACAAATCCGAATACGCGGTCCGTTCATCTGTCACATGCCCCTAGTAGGCTGAACATGGAACATTCCCCCTCCAGTCATCTGTCTGACACAGGTCCGGAATCGGGAAAACATTCCGGTGACTTCCCCCTCTCGCCGGTATCGTGTAGCACCATGTTAGAACACGTCTAACTCTTCATGTTGTCCTGCTATGCTATGTTTGCTTTATATTTACTGTTTCTTCCCCCTCTTCTCTCTGGTAGACCCCGAGACCGATGCTTCCCCTGTGATCGACTACGTCACCGACGACCCCTCCTTGCCAGAGCAACCAGGCAAGCCCCCCTTTGATCATCCTGATATCGCCCATTCCATCTCTCATGCTTGCATTAGATTTTGCTACTCTTATTGTTTGCTCCTATTCTGATGCATAGCCTGCTTTTGTAACCTGCTTATTGTTACCTTACCTGCTTATCCTAAACTGCTTAGTATAGGTTGGTTAGTGATCCATCAGTGACCCCCACCTTGTCCTTGTTGCCCCTGCTTCATCATCTAAGACCCAATCAACGGGATCGAAGACCAGGCCCCTTCACCGCACATCACTTTCTCGTTAGTTGCTCGACACTGCTGGGTTACTATCGAGTGCTGAGGGTGAGACCTCTATAGTACTTCTGATGTTAACCCTGTAGTGTAGCTATTCGGTCGTGGTCACCGAGGGTGATTCCACCTTAACCACTTCCGATACGACTCTGTCGTGCAACCCCTCCAGTGTGAACCTCGAGGGTGATTCCTCTTACATTCACCTTGATGATTACATCGAGTGGAATTCACCGGGGGTGATTCCTTGGGTTTTCCCCTTGATGTTTGGACACACGGATGCTTGGAACTTACAACTGTTACTTGGAGAGGCGGGTCGACCCTAAGGTGTACCCGCGAGTGATGTGGAGACGGGTTGACCTGGAGGGTACCCGAGAGTTGAATACGAGGCGTGGCCGAGCATTCTTAGCCCTTGCTGCAAGTCCTCGAGACGGGGCGACAGGGTCACATCTTTCGTGAGTCTCTGCTCGTGACTACACTACCAACACATTAACGGTTTGGATATTTGATCCGAGGGGCCTTTGGCCTAATAGCACTAACAATCACGTGGGCATAGTATGGGTGTTCTGCGTTGTATGCATCAGCCGAAGCTTAATAGACGTCAGCGACTAAGCGGCGCACGCCGGGTTGGACTGGTAAGCACCTACCTTTTTTTAAGGAGGTAGCTAGGTCTGCTCACCGGCCGCCCATGCAACGTGCAGGAGTTCCCGGGGAGATGGCCCATGACCCCTGGGGGCATAGGTTTAGTCCGGCGTGCTGACCTCTCTATTAAGCCTAGGTCAGGTTGCGGCGTATTGTTTGGCCGAGGCCGGGCATGACCCAGGAAAGTGTGTTCGGCCGGAGTTAATCGAGCGTGGTGGGTAAGTTGGTGCACCCCTGCAGGGAAGAAAACATCTATCGATAGCCTGTCCTACGGTAACGGACACTCGGAGTTGTATCCCAATTGATACAACTAGAACTGGATACTTGTGATGAGAATTGGATTGTGATGACAATTGGATAGTATGGCTCTGGGATTGCTTTCTCGCAGGGAGTCAAGAAAGGATCTCTAGCCGAGGTTGATAACACTACTACTACTTTACTTTATGCTACTCTACTCCCTCCTGTTGCTGCAAGATGGTGGTTTCCAGAAGATGCTAGTCTTCGATAGGACTAGGCCTTCTCTCTATTCTGGCATTTCTGCAGCCCAGTCCACATATACAGCCTTCCTTTGATAATGTTGCATCTGTAGTGTAGATCCTTGCTTGCGAGTACTTTGGATGAGTACTCACGGTTGCTTTGCTCCCTCTTTTTCCCCTTCTCCATTCTTCTCGGATGATGCAACCAGATATCAGAGCCCAAGAGCCAGATGCCACCGCCGGTGCCTACTACTACGTGGAGACCGCTGACGACCAGGAGTAGTTAGGAGGCTCTAAGGCAGGAGGCCTTGCCTTTTCGATCAATGTTGCTTTTGTGCTAGCCTTCTTAAGGCAAACTTGTTTAACTTATGTCTGTACTCAGATATTGTTGCTTCCGCTGACTCTTGTGTTTTCAAGCTTATGTATTCGAGCCCTCGAGGCCCCTGGCTTGTAATATAAAGCTTGTATTATTTTAATTTGTGTCTAGAGTTGTGTTGTGATATCTTGCCGTGGGTCCCTGATCTTGATCGTACACATTTACGTGTATGATTAGTGTACGATTGAATCGGGGGCGTCACAAATGGTAACAGGAGACTGGGGACACGATGTTTACCCAGGTTCGGGCCCTCTCGATGGAGGTAATACCCTACTTCCTGCTTGATTGATCTTGATGATATGAGTATTACAAAAGTTGATCTACCACGAGATCAGAGAGGCTAAACCCTAGAAGCTAGCCTATGGTATGATTGTTGTTGTGTCCTACGAACTAAACCCTCTGGTTTATATAGACACCGGAGGGGGCTAGGCTTACACAGAGTTGGTTACAGAGAAGGAGATCTACATCCAAATCGCCAAGCTTGCCTTCCACGCCAAGGAGAGTCCCATCCGGACATGGGACGAAGTCTTCAATCTTGTATCTTCATAGTCCAACAGTCCGGCCAAAGCATATTGTCTGACTGCCCGGATACCTTCTTATCCAGGACTCCCTCAGTCGGCCCTCTCCTCCTCCCCTCCTTTATATACAGAGGAAGGGGCACCCCATAGAGACAACAAGTGATCATTGATCTCTTAGCCGTGTGCGGTGCCCCCTCCACCATAGTCCTTCTCGATAATATCGTAGCGGTGCTTAGGCGAAGCCCTGCAACGGTAGAACATCATCATCATCACCACGCCATCATGCTGACGAAACTCTCCCTTGACACTCGGCTGGATCGGAGTTCGAGGGACGTCATCGAGCTGAACGTGTGCAAGAACTCGGAGGTGTCGTGCTTTCGGTGCTTGATCGGTCGGGCCGTGAAGACGTACGACTACATCAACCGCGTTGTGCTAACGCTTCCGCTTTTGGTCTACGAGGGTAAGTGGACACACTCTCCCCTCTCGTTGTTATGCATCACCATGATCTTGCGTGTGCGTAGGATTTTTTTTGAAATTACTACGTTCCCTAACATATTAAACTTGGAAAAATTAAATTCATGAGACTCATCACCAAAGCGAACACTCACAATTTGTTTATGACAATCTATAGTAGCATTGACAGTGTTCAAGAAAGGTCTACCAAAGATAATGGGACAAAAATCATCTTGAGGGGAACCAAGAACTAGAAAATCAATACGGTATTTTATCTTCCCACACAGGACTTCAACATCTCTAACAATCCCAAGTGGTGTGAGGGTATCTCTATTAGCAAGTGTAATAGTAAGATCTATGTCTTCTATTTCAGCGGGTGCTATGACATTCTAATTTCTTGGTAAAGAGTAAAAGGAATAGCACTAACGCTAGCACCTAAATCACATAAACCATGATAACAATGATCTCCTATTTTTACTAAGACAACAGGCATGCGAACAACAGGTCTATGTTTATCTTTTTCATCGGGTTTGGCAATTCTAGCAGCTTCATCGCAGAAGTTAATAACATGCCCATCAATATTCTCTACCAGGAGATATTTAACCATAGCAACACTAGGTTCCACTTTAATTTGCTCAGAAGGTTTAGGTGTTTAATATTACTTTTGCGAACCACAGTTGAAACTTTAGCATGTTCCTTTATCCTAACAGGGAAATGTGGTTTCTCAATATAAGCAGTAGGCACAACTGGGTCAAGATTGTAAATAATAGTTTCATCTTTAACTATGACCGGTTCTTTAATTTCTTCTTTAATAGGTGGGTGGTATTTAAACCACTTCTCCTTAGGTGGGTGGTATTTAAAGCATCGGTATTCATAAAAGATTTAACACCATCAAACTAAAGCTTAATAACTGACTCTTTAACTTCGTCGAGTTTCCAATCTTCAGAGTTGCGTTTAATTCTTTCTAAAGGATTGATGACCCACAAGTGTAGGGGATCTACCGTAGTACTTTCGATAAGTAAGAGTGTTGAACTCAACAAGGAGAAGAAGGAAATGACAAGCGGTTTTCAGTAAGGCATTCTCTGCAAGCACTGAAATTATCGGTAACAGATAGTTTTGTGATAAGATAATTTGAAACGGGTAACAAGCAATGAGAGTAAATAAAGTGCAGCGAGGTGGCCCAATCCTTTTTGTAGAAAAGGACAAGCCTGGACAAGTTCTTATATAGAGAAAAGCACTCCCGAGGACACATGGGGATTATCGTCAAGCTAGTTTTCATCACGCTCATATGATTCGCGTTCGTTACTTTGATAATTTGACATGTGGGTGGACCAGTGCTTGGGTGCTGCCCTTTCTTGGACAAGCATTCCACTTATGATTAACCCCTATTGCAAGCATCCGCAACTACAAAAGAAGTATTAAGGTAAATCTAACCATAGCATGAAACAAGTGGATCCAAATCCAAATCATCCCCTTATGAACCAATGCATAAACTAGGGTTTAAGCTTCTGTCACTCTAGCAACCCATCATCTACTTATTACTTCCCAATACCTTACTCTAGGCCCAAACAATGGTGAAGTGTCATCTAGTCGATGTTAACATAACACCACTAGAGGAGAGACAACATACATCTCATCAAAATATCGAACGAATACCAAATTCACATGACTACTAATAGAAAGACTTCTCCCATGTCCTCAGGAACAAATGTAACTACTCACAAAGCATATTCATGTTCATGATTAGAGGGGTATTAATATGCATTAAGGATCTGAACATATGATCTTCCACCAAATAAACCAACTAGCATCAACTACAAGGAGTAATCAACACTACTAGCAACCCACATGTACCAATCTGAGGTTTTGGTACAAAGATTGGATACAAGAGATGAACTAGGGTTTGAGAGGAGATGGTGCTGGTGAAGATGTTGATGGAGATTGACCCCCTCCCGATGAGAGGATCGTTGGTGATGACGATGGTGATGATTTCCCCCTCCTGGAGGGAAGTTTCCCTGGCAGAACAGCTCCGCCAGAGCCCTAGATTGGTTCCGCCAAGGTTCCGCCTCGTGGCGGCGGAGTTTCGTCCCGTAAGCTTGCTTATGATTTTTTCTAGGGTAAAAGACTTCATATAGCAGAAGATGGGCACCAGAGGTCTGCAGGTGGCCCACGAGGCAAGGGGGTGCGCCCGGGGGGTAGGGCGCGCCCCCACCCTCGTGGGTGGTGGGTGGCCCCCCTCAGGTATTTCTTCTACTCAACATTTTTATTAATTCCCAAAATGACTTTCGTGGAGTTTAAGGACTTTTGGAGCTGTGCAGAATAGGTCCCTAATATTTGCTCCTTTTCCAGCCCAAAATCCCAGCTGTCGGCATTCTCCCTCTTCATGTAAACCTTGTAAAATAAGAGAGAATAACCATAAGTATTGTGAAATAACGTGTAATAACAATCCATAATGCAATAAATATCAATATAAAAGCATGATGCAAAATGGACGTATCAACTCCCCCAAGCTTAGACCTCGCTTGTCCTCAAGCGGAAGCCTAAATCGAAAAATATGTCCACACGTTTAGAGATAGAGGTGTTGATAAAAATAAAATACGGACATGAGGGCATCATGATCATTATTATAAAAACATATATATATATATATATATATATATATATATATATATATATATATATATATATAGTCATATGATTTCTTATGTTAAAGTAACAAACTATTCACAATGTCAAGTGTGAATCATAAACTTCATTGAGAACCAACAAACTATAATCTCAGTCATTGAGGCAATTGCAATTTATCATAACATCGGAAAGAGTCAATATAAGAGCTTTTCAGCAAGTCCACATACTCAACTATCATTTAGTCTTTCACAATTGCTAACACTCACGCAATACTTATGGTTATGGAGTTTTAATGAGACACAGAGAAAGACAGGGGCTTATAGTGTTGCCTCCCAACCTTTTACCTCAAGGTTAATGTCAACAATAATAGGTCATGCTAACTTACATCCAATTGGATATATATATATCAGGATCTTTCCAACACGAGGTTCTTGCCAAAGGATAAAATGCAAAAACGAAGGGTGAAGATCACCATGACTCTTGCATAAGATAGAAAGTAAAAGATAGGCCCTTCGCAGAGGGAAGCAGAGGTTGTCATGTGCTTTTATGGTTGGATGCACGAAATCTTAATGCAAAAGAATGTCACTTTATATTGCCACTTGTGATATGAACCTTTATTATGCAGTCTGTCGCTTTTATTACTTCCATATCACAAGATCGTATAAAGCTTATTTTCTCCGCACTAATAAGTCATACATATTTAGAGAGCATTTTTTATTGCTTGCAACATGGCAACTTACTTGAAGGATCTCACTCAATCCATAGGTAGATATGGTGTACTCTCATGGCAAAACTGGGTTTAAGGATATTTGGAAGCACAAGTAGTATCTCTACTTGGTGCGAGGAATTTGGCTAGCATGAGGGGGAAAGGCAAGCTCAACATGTTGGATGATCCATGAAAATATACTTTAATTAAGATATGAGAAAACATAACCCATTACATTGTCTTCCTTGTCCAACATCAACTCTTTAGCATGTCATACTTTAATGAGTGCTCACAATCATAAAAGATGTCCTAGATAGTATATTTATATGTGGGAACCTCTCTTTCTTTATTACTTCCTATTAATTGCAACGATGACCAAAACTATGTTTGCCAACTCTCAACAACTTTTATGTATCATACTCTTTATGTGTGAAGTCATTACTCTCCATAAGATCAATATGATCTCTTATTTCTTTTTATTCCTTTTTCTTTTACTTTTATTCAAGATCATAGCAAGATAGTAAAGCCCTTGACTCAACACTAATCTTTATTATATATATAGCTCACGGACTCGACTACATAGAGGGATCATAAAGCAAAACTCAAAACTAGTTCATACCAAGACTTTATTCTACTATGTCAAGATATTACCAAAAGGATCGAACTAAGAAAAACGGCAAAGATAGGAGTGTGATGGTGATAAGATACCGGGGCACCTCCCCGAAGCTTGGCAGTTGCCAAGGGGAGTGCCCATACCCATGTGATTATATCTCCTTCTTCGGAGGTGGTGGTGTGATTTTCTTGGCGATAATGCCCCTCAGGATACGATTCTCCTCCTCGAGCTTATTGACCTCCTGCTTGAGGTCCATATTTTCCTTGCGGAGCTTACCCGTGACAGCTAAAGCTCCTTTCACCCATGGATGTTGCATAGCTGCTGGACAACAAGTGACACTCTTTTTCATATTCTCATAAGAAAGAAATTTAACATTGGAAGGGATGACCGAGTTTGGAATGGCTGAGCTCTGTAGTTCCCCCATCGTGAATCCGGCTTGGAAACGAGAGGTAACTTCTTGATCCTCCTCCATGGCATCTATCTTTTCAAGTCAGCCTCCATCTCGTCCTCCGTTGATGGCCCAAAGTGATAAGCATTGCTATTTGCTCCTGGACCTGGCGTCGGGTGAGACACCCGACTCTCCCTGACTGACTTGAGAAGACATCTTGCTCTAAATCTGCGATAGAAATAGCTCGAAACAAAGACAAAGGATATTTGCATGATACGATGGTCAAAACGTTCGGGAGATTATATAATGAATTTTTATCGACCGAAAGAGTATCGTGCAAGAAAACAGAGTCTGGAGAGCACACGAGGTGCCCACGAGGCAGGGGCGTGCCCATGGGGGTAGGACGCGCCCTCCACCCTCGTGGATGCCTCGTGTCCTTCCCGAACTACTTCTTATCTTCCTATTTTCTTAAATATTCCAAAACGGAGAAATTTGGCTATTAGAACTGTTTTGGAGTCGGTTTACTTACCGTACCACATACCTATTCCTTTTCGGAGTCTAAAACATTCTGGAAAGTTTCTCTTATGTATTCCTCCGGGGTAACGGTTTCAATAACATTGGTTTCAACATTTACAGGATTACCTGAGATATAATGTTTGATTCTTTGACCATTCACCACCTTTGGATTTGTGCCTTCGAAGTTGTTTAATTTTTATGGCGCCGGAACGGTACACCTCCTCGATAACATAAGGGACTTCCCATTTAGAGAGAAGTTTACCTGCAAAAAATCTTAAACGGGAGTTGAAAAGCAACACATAATCACCTACATTAAACTCACGCTTTTGTATCCTTTTGTCATGCAATCTTTTAACTTTTTCTTTAAACAGCTTGGCATTCTCATAGGCTTGGGTTCTCCATTCATCAAGTGAGCTAATGTCAAATAATCTCTTCTCACCGGCAAGTTTGAAATCATAATTGAGCTCTTTAATAGCCCAATATGCCTTATGTTCAAGTTCAAGAGGTAAGTGACATGATTTTCCATAAACCATTTTATATGGAGACATACCCATAGGATTTTTATATGCAGTTCTATAGGCCCATAATGCATCATCAAGTTTCTTGGACCAATTCTTTCTAGATCTATTAACCGTATTTTGCAAAATTAATTTGAGCTCTCTATTACTCAATTCTACTTGACCACTAGACTACGAGTGATATGGAGATGCAATCCTATGATTAACATCATACTTAGCAAGCATTTTACGAAAAGCACCATGAATAAAATGTGAACCACCATCAGTCATTAAATATCTAGGGACTCCAAACCTCGGAAAAATAACTTCTTTAAGCATCTTAATAGAGGTGTTATGATCAACACTACTAGTTGTAATAGCTTCTACCCACTTAGTAATGTAATCAACAGCAACTAAAATATGTCTATATCCATTAGAGGCAGGAAAAGGTCCCATATAATCAAAGCCCCAAACATCAAATGGTTCAATAACGAGAGAATAATTCACAGGCATTTCTTGACGTCTACTAATATTACCAATTCTTTGACATTCATCACAAGACAAGACAAACTTATGAGCATCTTTGAAGAGAGTAGGCCAATAAAAACCTGATTGCAATACCTTATGTGCAGTTCTATCTCCAGCGTGGTGTCATCCGTATGCCTCGGAGTGACACTTGCGTAGGATTTGTTCCTGTTCATGCTCAAGTACACAACGTCTAATAACACCATCTACCCCTTCTTTATAAAGGTGTGGGTCATCCTAGAAGTAATGTCTTAAATCATAGAAGAACTTTTTGTTTTGCTGGTATGTGAAACTAGGTGGTATAAATTTAGCAACAATATAATTAGCATAATCAGCATACCATGGAGCAGTACGAGAAGCATTTATGACAGCTAATTATTCATCAGGAAAGCTATCATTAATAGGTAGTGGGTCATCAAGAACATTCTCTAACCTAGACAAGTTGTCTGCAACAGGGTTCTCAACTCCCTTTCTATCAATAATATGCAAATCAAATTCTTGTAGCAAGAGGACCCATCTAATAAGTCTAGGTGTGACGCCCGGATAGTTACGCTATAGTAACCCTCTAGTAATGATGCCACGTCACCTCGAATATTGTTGATAATCTCGCGTTAGTTCAGAACCGATCCAAATTCAGACTTGAATTAAAGTCAAAACAATTAAAGTTTTCAAAAGTCAAAACTAAGTTGTTCCTAATGTGTCAAATAGTCCATAATAAATGTTGGTGAAGAAATCATCTTTGAATAAAATACTTAAATGCACTAAATAAACTAAAACGGCGATAAAACAATTATTAAAAATGCTTTTAAAATAATAAGCAAATGCAAAAATACTTTATTTAAAGTGCCAAAATATTTGGGGTTGTGACCTATTTAATAACACCAAATTAGTTGTCGCTTTTAGATTTTATAAAACAAAAATAAAAGAAAACAGAAAAGTAATAGAATATTAAAAAAAACAGAACAAACAAAAAAGGGAAAAGAAACACCCCCC
>NC_057813.1:236670653-236678685 GCF_018294505.1 Triticum aestivum
GTCGGATCATCCCCGTTGCCCCGCACGAACCCCCCACTCCTCCCGCACGAACCCCCACTCCTCGTGACCGAGACACCCACCCTCTCCCGTTCTCCAGCGTCGCCAAGTACCCCGCGCGCGACCCCCCCTTGCCGTTGGATGGACGCCCCGCCACCACGCCACTGGATGGACGCCTCGCCACCTCGCCGCTGGATGGACGCCCCGCCGCCTACCGTCGACGCTCGCCTCCCCGACCTCCTCCCCGGCGGACTCCGTCGAGCCTCGCCGGCGAACCCCTGCATCGGGGGTGAGCGAAACTCCCCTCTCCTTTCTATCTCCCTCGAACGTGCGTCCCTAGTCCGTCGCCGCGGCCGCCGCACTCGGCGCACGCCCCTGACCATCGCCCTGTACGCGCGCCGCCCGTGCTCACCGCGGCCTAGCCTCGCCCGGCATGCCGTCACGCGCAACCGCAGCCGCGCCGAGCCGCACCTGTAGTGCTGCTCCTTCCCGGAGCGCTCGCACCTGCCGTGGCCCGCACCACCGCAGCCCCCCTGCTGCCTCCGACGCAACCACCATCGCCCCGCTCGCTGCCTCTACTCGAGACCGCCCGCGACGACCCCGCTGGCCACCGCGGCCATCTGCGCCGGCCTTCCGCTCCAGTTCCTCCCCTCCGCCGCTTCCCCTGATCGGCGTCATGGGCGCCGGCGGCCGTACCAATGGCCTCGACCGAAGCAGCGCTCTGATTCGCCCATAGTCGGGCGCGCCCGTTACCACCACCAATGACCGTCGCCCGACCCACCATAGGCCATTGGGCCTATGGCACGAGGGGCCCACGGCCCCAAAACGTTAAAAAAAAGAATATCAAATAAATAAATAAATAATAATAATAATAATAAAATTAATTAATTAATTAATTAAGGAATTAATTAAGTTAATTAATTATAATTAGGTTAACCTAATCACTAATTAACCTAATTAACTGTTAGTTAACTAAAACAGTGTATGACATGCGGGACCCACACGTCAGATTGACCTAGTCAACTCCCTGTTGACTGCTGACGTCATGCTGACGTCATGATGACGTCAGCATGCACTGTTCTGGATAATGTTGAATTTAAATAATTAAATAAATCCTAAAAATGAATTAAATCTTTTAAAATTAATATAAAATAAACCGTAGCTCGGATGGAAAAACTTTGTACATGAAAGTTGCTCAGAACGACGAGACGAATCCGGATACGCAGCCCGTTCGTCCGCCACGCATCCCTAGCATAGTGAACCTGCAACATTTCACCTTCGGTTCATCTGTCCGAAAACACGGAACATTGGGGATACTTTCCCGGACGTTTCCCCCCTTCACCGGTATCACCTCAGACCGCGTTAGAACACGTCTAGCTCTGCTTGATGTCCTGTTATGCACCTGCTTGCTATGTATTTACTGTTTCTCCTCCCCTCTTCTCTCCGGTAGACCCTGTGACGATGTTGATGCCCCTGTGGTCGACTACGTCACCGACGACCCCTCCTTCTTGTCTGAGCAACCAGGCAAGCCCCCCCTTTGATCACCAGATATCGCCTACTCTTCTCTATACTGCTTGCATTAGAGTAGCATAGCATGTTACTGCTTTCCGTTAATCCTATTCTGATGCATAGCCTGTCATTGTTGCTACAGTCATTGATACCTTACCCGCAATCCTAAATGCTTAGTATAGGATGCTAGTGTTCCATCAGTGGCCCTACACTCTTGTCCGTCTGCCATGCTATACTACTGGGCCGTGATCACCTCGGGAGGTGATCACGGGCATATGCTATATACTTTACACTGTTACATTACTGGTGATACTGTTTGGAGATGGGGGCTGAAGGGGCAGGTGGCTCCATCCAGGTAGTGGTGGGCCTGAGTTCCCGACGGCCCCCGACTGTTACTTTGTGGCGGAGCGACAGGGCAGGTTGAGACCACCTAGGAGACAGGTGGGCCTGGCCCTGTTCGGCGTTCGCGGATACTTAACACGCTTAACGAGATCTTGGTATTTGATCTGAGTCGGCTACGAGCCTATACGCACTAACCATCTACGTGGGAGTAGTTATGGGTATCCCGACGTCGTGGTATCAGCTGAAGCACTTCAGACGTCAGCGACGGAGCGGCGCGCGCCGAATTGGACTGGAACGCCACTAGGCTAGGTCTGCTTTCGGCCGCCCTCGCAACGTGCAGGTGTGCTATGGGCGATGGGCCCAGACCCCTGTGCGCTTAGGTTTAGACCGGCGTGCTGGCCTCTCTGTTTTGCCTAGGTGGGGCTGTGACGTGTTGATCTTCCGAGGCTGGGCATGACCCAGGAAAGTGTGTCCGGCCAAATGGGATCAAGCGTGTTGGGTTATGTGGTGCACCCCTGCAGGGAAGTTAATCTATTCGAATAGCCGTGATCTTCGGTAACAGGACGACTTGGAGTTGTACCTTGACCTTATGACAACTAGAACCGGATACTTAATAAAACACACCCTTCCAAGTGCCAGATACAACCGGTGGTCGCTCTCTCTCAGGGATACGAGGAGGGGATCGCCGGGTAGGATTATGCTACTTGGATATGCTACTTGGAGATGCTATTTGGAGATGCTACTTGGAGATGCTACTTGGAGGACTTCAATCTACTCTCTTCTACTTGATGCAAGACGGAGGCTGCCAGAAGCGTAGTCTTTGACAGGATTAGCTATCCCCCTCTTATTCTGGTATTCTGCAGTTCAGTCCACTGATATGGCCTCCTTACACATATACCCATGCATATGTAGTGTAGTTCCTTGCTTGCGAGTACTTTGGATGAGTACTCACGGTTGCTTTCTCCCCCCTTTTTCCCCTTTTCCGTTCTTTCTGGTTGTCGCAACCAGATGCTGGAGTCCAGGAGCCAGACGCCACCGTCGACGACAACCCCTACTACACCGGAGGTGCCCCTACTACGTGCAGCCCGCTGACGACGACCTGGAGTAGTTTAGGAGGATCCCAGGCAGGAGGCCTGCGCCTCTTTCGATCTGTATCCCAGTTTGTGCTAGCCTTCTTAAGGCAAACTTGTTTAACTTATGTCTGTACTCAGATAGTGTTGCTTCCGCTGACTCGTCTATGATCGAGCACTTGTATTCGAGCCCTCGAGGCCCCTGGCTTGTATTATGATGCTTGTATGACTTATTTTATTTGTAGAGTTGTGTTGTGATATCTTCCCGTGAGTCCCTGATCTTGATCGTACACATTTGCGTGCATGATTAGTGTACGATTGAATCAGGGGCGTCACAAGTTGGTATCAGAGCCGACTGCCTGTAGGAATCCCCCTTCCAACTCCTTGGCCGAAGTCGAGTCTAGACTTTACAAAACTTTTACTAACATGGCTGTGCGGCCCATGGGCCCACGTTGCCATTGGGTGGTATTAGGATCTTTTACTCCTCGATCTTTACTCTGGGATTCTGAACTCTCTTCTATTCGGGTTAAACGATTTTGCTAAAAACAAAACTAACTTTAGGTTCTCGCAAGTACTTTCTCCCGGAGAGCCCCTTCAGTCCAGGTGATCGCCGACTGCACCAGAAGATTTCGAAGTTACTCGCCGAAACTCTTTTGAGACTTTGTGTCCGTTGCTTTTGCAATTCCCTACCATCGAAATATCCCTATGGATAAATACATACACTTGACGTTCTTACTTTTATTCCCAGTTGATCTTGTTATTACAAGATACCCCGAAATTCTCTCTATTGATCCGCGAATATCTTGTGCCTACTGTCTTGCAATTCCTTGTCACCTGAATACCCCTATGGATAATTCTCGCACTTGTCGAGTATCCGCTTATCCCCAGTTGTTCATGTGTTTCACAAAAGTCTTCAAAATAATATTCGATCTTCCGAAAATCCTCTGGAGCCTTTGGCTCTTGAAATTCTTGCTTCCTTGCATTATGGTTAATCCCATAAGTCTCGTAGTCTTAATGACATTCCTTGTCATTATCATTTTGAGTCCGTTGACTCAATATGTTTGCGAATACACGCAATCATCATTGATCCTTATAAATTAATTTTCCGGCTGAGCTGCCATCCTTTTAACTGGAATTGGTTCTCGACCAATCCAATTGTCTTTGATTGTACCCTAAGGCTATTCAACTTATCCACCCCTAATCAGAGCATTGCTTCTGATCCCTTGATTTGGAAATCATAATTCCTTTGCATTTGACAATTGAGTTAGTCAGTTGTTTCTATAATTTGCTTCCTCTAGTTGAGTACCGATGCTCACGTCAGATCCCTTGTGGACCATTAGGCCCATTGTTGGATTTTATCCGTCAGCATCCTTCATATTCAATAACCTTGTGAGCCTTCCCTTGGATACATAATGCCCTTGGTAATTGTATCATCTACTTTCTCAACCTTGCTCTACTTTCGAGCTTGTGTTATTTACTCTTGAAACTTGTGGTATACATTTCTAAGAAGCCCCTGTGGGTTGAACATATGCCTTCTCTAAACCGTGTGAACCCGAAAGTTTTCACGAGTCATACTCTTCTGGTGCTTCACCAGATAAAATTTCAACACTGCAACTTCATCGAACGTGAGAAGTGAATGAAAGGTTATGCATTGGAGAAGTGGGAGTCGACCTTGAACTTGTGTTCATGCCCATGGACACGATGTAGATCTTATCATTAAAGCTTCTTTTAAATAAATTATTCCTTTGGTATAAGTTCATCTTATATCTAGGATCTGGCCTTTTGCAACCGTGGTTCCGACCATGATTGTTCTTCTTTGATCTCATTTCTCGGACAAGTTAAAGCAATTGTCTTCTATGGATCAATACACCAGTCCCACCTTTACCTTGATCTTGTGTCGAGTATTACCCCCTGGTATCTCGAGATTATCATGGAACTGCATAACTCCTTATGAGTTCTTCATCAAGTGCTACCTTCCCACTGATTCCAATTTTTCGCGGGCTCTGAGTTATTAAACACTCAAAGACACTGATAACTGAACCGAGTCTGCATTACGGTTCAACAACTCTTACTAATATTCTTTACTTACGAGTTTGTACCCAATCATGTCATTCCTAGCCTGATCGGCCATATCATTACCATGCTAAATTTTAACTGTGCTACCTGGTCCTTAATCCCGGAGCACAACTTTTGACAATGAGCTAAGCTTACGTCGATCTTCCTCGTCATATCAGTTCGCCTTGAACAACAATCTTGATTTCAAGTTTGTGTCGTGCCATTGGTCCCAACAACCTTTCGCTTCATCATTCCTTCAACTTGATGTCATCACCGATTACATCTTCATGAGATCTCTCGACTAATGTGTCGTGATCATCATCAGTATTCCGAGCTCTTCCAGGATATCAATTGAATTCATGATGAGAAATACCCTCCTTAATCTCGATGAGTTGTGTTATCATCGGCCACTTTATTGCCTTCCCTCCAACACAAACTTGTTCGTGTTTTGTGTTATACCTTGAGTTCCTTGCATTCCAGCATTTATTCTTCTTTACCTTGGAGTGTTACCATCTTTTATGTCAAGAATGTCGTGAGGATTACTCCACCTCTTAAGAATTCTTGGTATAGTGATACTTCTCACCATCACCATTCTTTCTTGGTCCTCATGTTGATTCCAACCGGGGTACCAACATGTGAACGGTGTTGTTTGGATTTTGCACTTCTAGAAACCCTATTGCTTCGAAGTTAATGGTCGGTCGTTCATTCTTAGACTATTAATTATTGAATCACCATTCTGACATTGGTCGTGCAACCCAACCCAAATTTCGGGCGCACCTTTCAACCAATGTTTAATTGTGTATGTTTTCCTCGAGCTTACTTCCTTATATCATTTGATATGACAAATGTTATCTCCTTATCCACATAATTGTGGACATCCATCTTTTGGATACCTCGATGAATTATCGCTGAGTCCATCAGTCACCTCCTCATCCTCTTCTTGATTTAATGATGAACTCTTGTTTCGGAACTTACTCCCATAGTTCATCTCCTGAGAATCCTGAAATGTCATTTCGTCTATTTGTGTTGCACCTTTTCATCTCGGACCCCCTGAGTCTGAGGTATCATGACACCAATTGGATATGGATCTCGGTCGTATATGATGGTTGGGACAACTTTCCACGAGATATGATGTTGGTCCTTTGATGATCCGGTAATGTGATGTCATGCCTAGCACCCCCCTGCCTGGAGGACCTATCATTATATTTCTTTTGCAAGGATAACCATTCTTCCTGGAGAAAACTGTAAGACTTATTTTATAAGTTGCTCTTGATGGATCATTTGTGTATCCAAAGTCTGTCCCTTGATTGAAACACCATGTCAATGCTATCTCAAAGCATGTCAATGGTACTCCGATTTGCAACAGGAACATTTGAAGCACGATGCTAAATTTTATTATCATTTATCCTAACACCGTTGTATGGGTAATATCATGAGATTCCTCCCCCCTTACCTAAATGGTTTTCTACTTTATATCCTGTCATGGATATCTTGCTCTGCTTGTCCTTGGGAAGGATATACCCCTGATATACGTGTTTAAGCACATTTTCCTTCCCGTTGTTTTGTTCAAACTTACTTGTAAACTACTTAACCGAGCAGTGGTAATCCCCTGCTTAGGTAAACACCTCGGTGTACCTTCCTATCTGGTGTAACCCTGTTTCTACTGTTGATGACTTCCGGTAACCACCGATGGACGAGAACTTTGCCTACTGGTCCGCCTCGTTCAACGAGCAGGAAAATGGTTCTCTTCATCCCTCGTCCTTGGTACTGATGTTGTTGCCGACATAACTGATAGGCTATCCTCTGACATACCTTGCTTGCATGATCACGCAAGACATCTCCGCCCTTCCTACCTTTAACCCACATGGTGGGCCCATAACCCACAGTTCCACAGGATCGAAACCTGACTCTCCTGTACACCCCCTGTTCCCAAAGTTATTCCTCCCGCGTGGACTCGTATGTAATTCATGAGCCACCTTCCAATGAGATCGTCAATTCTGGCATCGGACACAATAATTATTCCGTTGCTTGAAACCCCTTTTCACCTTCTGCCTAGGCAATGAACGATTGCCTGGCTGCTTGAAACTTCTTATTGTACCTTCCAACTTTACTCTTGATGTGTTTTATTTTGTTCAACTCGAGAGGTACTCATATGCTCATTCATGGGTCAATCCCAGATTATTACCCTTATAGCATTCTGTCGTTGCTGATCTGCCTCGTTACCTATTCTTAAATACGATGAAGATCCCGAAGAAAGGATGCCGACTTCATCCTGATGACCTGAAGCAGAGGAATGAAGACATCAGTGTAATGGATTGATCTCTTCAAGAAGAGCAACCAAAGACGAGAAGATTCGTTAGGATTTCGTAACCAGACCTTTCCCCCTAGTCCCCCTCTTAAATCTCGGGATGAGATTTCTTGTAGTGGAGGAGAATTGTGACGCCCGGATAGTTACGCTATAGTAACCCTCTAGTAATGATGCCACGTCACCTCGAATATTGTTGATAATCTCGCGTTAGTTCAGAACCGATCCAAATTCAGACTTGAATTAAAGTCAAAACAATTAAAGTTTTCAAAAGTCAAAACTAAGTTGTTCCTAATGTGTCAAATAGTCCATAATAAATGTTGGTGAAGAAATCATCTTTGAATAAAATACTTAAATGCACTAAATAAACTAAAACGGCGATAAAACAATTATTAAAAATGCTTTTAAAATAATAAGCAAATGCAAAAATACTTTATTTAAAGTGCCAAAATATTTGGGGTTGTGACCTATTTAATAACACCAAATTAGTTGTCGCTTTTAGATTTTATAAAACAAAAATAAAAGAAAACAGAAAAGTAATAGAATATTAAAAAAAACAGAACAAACAAAAAAGGGAAAAGAAACACCCCCCTGCTGGGCCTCAGCCCAGCTGGCCATTGGGCTAACCAGGCCGGCCCAGCCGGCGCCCCACTCCCCTCCTCCTTATCCCCCACCCCGATTCGAACCCTAGGGCAACCCCCCCCCCACTTCCCCCATCGATCCAGATCTGGATCGAGATCATCCCCGTTGCCCC
>NC_057813.1:236679011-236692903 GCF_018294505.1 Triticum aestivum
TCGAGCCTCGCCGGCGAACCCCTGCATCGGGGGTGAGCGAAACTCCCCTCTCCTTTCTGTCTCCCTCGAACGTGCGTCCCTAGTCCGTCGCCGCGGCCGCCGCACTCGGCGCACGCCCCTGACCATCGCCCTGTACGCGCGCCGCCCGTGCTCACCGCGGCCTAGCCTCGCCCGGCGTGCCGTCACGCGCAACCGCAGCCGCGCCGAGCCGCACCTGTAGTGCTGCTCCTTCCCGGAGCGCTCGCACCTGCCGTGGCCCGCACCACCGCAGCCCCCCTGCTGCCTCCGACGCAACCACCATCGCCCCGCTCGCTGCCTCTACTCGAGACCGCTCGCGACGACCCCGCTGGCCACCGCGGCCATCTGCGCCGGCCTTCCGCTCCAGTTCCTCCCCTCCGCCGCTTCCCCTGATCGGCGTCATGGGCGCCGGCGGCCGTACCAATGGCCTCGACCGAAGCAGCGCTCTGATTCGCCCATAGCATATTGAATAACATTTAGTTTCTTATCAACTCTTTGTCCTAGAACAACACCTACAGCATAGTCACTAGCATCAGACATAATTTCAAAGGGTAAATTGCAATCAGGTGGCTGAACAATAGGTGCAGAAACCAAAGCTTTCTTAAGTATTTCAAATGCTTCTACACAATCATCATCAAAGACAAAAGGAATATCTTTTTGCAATAAATTAGTCAGAGGCCTAGAGATTTTAGAGAAGTCCTTAACGAACCTCCTATAAAAACTGGCATGACCAAGGAAACTTCTTATACCTTTAATGTCCTTGGGACAGAGCATCTTTTCAATAGCATCAACTTTAGCTTTATCAACTTCAATACCACTTTCAGAAATTTTATGCCCCAAGATAATGCCTTCATTAACCATAAAGTGGCACTTCTCCCAATTCAGGACAAGACTAGTATCTTCGCATCTCTGTAAAACTCGTTCAAGGTTGCTTAAACAATCATCAAAATAGAATCCATAAACGGAGAAATCATCCATGAATACCTCACAAATCTTTTCCCAAAAGTTAGAGAATATAGCCATCATGCATCTTTGAAAGGTAGCAGGTGCATTACATAAACCAAAAGGCATACGTTTATAAGCAAAAGTACCAAAAGGGCAAGTAAAAGTAGTCTTTTCTTGATCCTCCGCTGACACAGGTATTTGAGAGAAACCAGAGTAACCATCTAGAAAGCAAAAATGTGTGTGTTTGGATAGTCTTTCTAGCATTTCATCAATAAAAGGTAAAGGGTATTGATCCTTTTTATTAGCTTTATTTAATTTGTGGAAGTAAATTACCATCCTATAACATGTAATAATTCTTTGCGGGATCAATTCATCTTTGTCATTAGGAACGATAGTAATACCTCCCTTCTTAGGGTCACAATGGATAGGACTTACCCACTGACTATCAGCAACGGGATAAATTATACCTGCCTCAAGGAGCTTTAGTATTTCCTTTCTTACCACTTCTTTCATCTTAGGATTTAACCGTCGTTGGTGATCAATAACTGGTTTGGCGTCTTCCTCCAATTTTATTTTGTGTTGGCATAGAGTGGGACTAATGCCCTTAAGATCATCAAGAGTATATCCAATAGCAGCACGGTGCTTCTTCAGAGATTTCAATAATCTTTCCTCTTCCTGCTCTGAAAGGTTAGCACTAATAATAACATGTTATATCTTCTTTTCATCAAGATAAGCATATTTAAGAGTATTAGGTAATGGTTTAAGCTCAAACACGGGATCACCCTTGGGTGGTGGGGGATCCCCTAGGATTTCAACAGGAAAGTTGTGTTTCAAAATAGGTCCCTGTTTAAAGAATACTTCATCTATTTCCCTTCTTTCATTCATAAACATATCATTTTCATGGTCTAGCAAATATTGTTCTAAAGGATCATTAGGAGGCAGGGCAATAGAAGCAAGACCAATAATTTCATCCTTACTAGGCAATTCTTTATCATGGGGTTGTCTATGAAACTTAGCAAAATTAAACTCATGAGACATATGCCCTAAGCCAATCATAACAACATCCTTTTCGCAATCTATCTTAGCATTAACAGTATTCAAGAAGGGTCTACCAAATATAATGGGACAAAAGTCATCTTGTGGGGAACCAAGAACAAGAAAATCAGCGGGATACTTAACTTTCCCACACAAGACTTCAACATCTCTAACAATCCCAATTGGTGAAATAGTATCTCTATTGGCAAGCTTAATTGTAACATCAATATCTTCTATCTCAGCAGGTGCAATGTCATGCATAATTTCTTCATGTAAGGAATGAGGTATTGCACTAGCACTAGCACCCATATCACATAAGCCATGATAACAATGATCTCCTATTTTAACAGAAATAATTGGCATGCCTACAAAAGGTCTATGTTTCTTAGCATCGGGTCTAGCAATTCTAGCAGCTGCATCACAGAAGTAAATAACATGCCCATCATATTATCAGCCAAGAGATCTTTAACCATAACAATACTAGGTTCAACCTTAATTTGCTCAGGTGGTGTATATGTTCTAGTATTACCCTTACGAACCACGGCTGAAGCTTTAGCATGATCCTTTATCCTAATAGGGAAAGGTGGTTTCATAATATAAGTGGAACGAACAATAGGATCATTATAAGTGATAATCTTTTCTTCAACTGTAATAGGTGCAACTACTTTTACTTCAGTGGGAGGATTATATTTAAACCACTTCTCTTTAGGGAGGTCAACATGAGTAGCAAATGATTCACAGAAAGAAGCTACTATCTCACAGTCAAGTCCATATTTAGTGCTAAATCCACGAAAAACATTGGTATCCATAAAAGATTTAATACAATCAAACTTAGGTGTCATACCTGACTCCTTACCTTCGTCGGGATCCCAATCTTCGGTGTTGCGTTTGATTCTTTCCAGTAAATCCCATCTGAATTCAATAGTCTTCGTCATAAAAGAACCAGCACAAGAGAAGTATCGAGCATGGAGCGATTGTTGAGAGAAAGCCGAGCATAATTTTTTTGAATAATCATTTCTCTTCAGAGCTCAAGATTGGGGCATGAATATAACATTGACTTAAGTCTCTCCAAGCTTGAGCGATGCTTTCTCCTTCGCCAGGCCAAAAATTATATATATAATTACGATCACGATGAACAAGATGCATAGGATAAAACTTCTAGTGAAATTCCAATTTCAATCGTTTGTAGTCCCATGATCCCATATCATCACATAGCCTATACCATGTCAATGCATATCCCTTCAAAGATAAAGGGAAAACCTTCTTGACAACATCATCGGGCATACCTGCAAGCTTAAATAATCCACAAACTTCATACACATAGATTAGGTGTAAGTCGGGATGCAGTTTTCCATCTCCTAAAGGGATTAGCTAGAAGTTTCTCTACCATACCCGAAGGAATTTCAAAGTAAACATTTTCAGTAGGTTCAGTAGGTTGAGGAGCAACTCTTTGCTCTACTGGTCGGGGTGAAGATACCCTGAATAAGCCCCTCAAAGGATTAGTTTCCATAGTAACAAGTGACAGTAAATTTCAGCACACTATATAAATGTTTCCTTACCAAGTTCCACTTACCAAAGGTGCTTCACTCCCCCGCAACGGTGCCAGAAAAGAGTCTTGATGACCCACAAGTGTAGGGGATCTATCGTAGTCCTTTTGATAAGTAAGAGTGTCGAACCCAACGAGGAGCAGAAGGAAATGACAAACGGTTTTTAGTAAGGTATTCTCTGCAAGCTCTGAAATTATCGGTAACAGATAGTTTTGTGATAAGATAATTTGTAATGGGTAACAAGCAATCAAAATAAATAAAGTGCAGCAAGGTGGCCCAATACTTTTTGTAGCAAAGGACAAGCCTGGACAAGTTCTTATATACAGAAAAGCGCTCCCGAGGACACATGGGGATTATCGTCAAGCTAGTTTTCATCACGCTCATATGATTCGCGTTCGTTACTTTCATAATTTGACATGTGGATGGACCGGTGCTTGGGTATTGCTCTTTCTTGGAAAAGCATCCCACTTATGATTAACCCCTATTGCAAGCATCCGCAACTACAAAAGATGTATTAAGGTAAACCTAACCATAGCATGAAACAAGTGGATCCAATCAGCCCCTTACGAAGCAACGCAAAACTAGGGGTTAAGCTTCTGTCACTCTAGCAAGCCATCATCTACTTATTACTTCCCAATGCCTTCCTATAGGCCCAAATAATGGTGAAGTGTCATGTAGTCGACGTTCACATAACACCACTACATACATCTCATCAAAATATCGAACGAATACCAAATTCACATGACTACTAATAGCAAGACTTCTCCCATGTCCTCAGGAACAAACGTAACTACTCACAAAGAATATTCATGTTCATGATCATAGGGGTATTAATATGCATTAAGGATCTGAATATATGATCTTCCACCAAATAAACCAACTAGCATCAACTACAAGGAGTAATCAACACTACTAGCAACCCACAGGTACCAATCTGAGGTTTTGGTACAAAGATTGGATACAAGAGATGAACTCGGGTTTGAGAGGAGATGGTGCTGGTGAAGATGTTGATGGAGATTGACCCCCTACCGATGAGAGGATCGTTGGTGATGACGATGGTGATGATTTCACCCTCCCGGAGGGAAGTTTCCCCGGCACAACAGCTCCGCCGGAGCCCTAGATTGGTTCCACCAAGGTTCCACCTCGTGGCAGCGGAGTTTAGTCCCGTAAGCTTGCTTATGATTTTTTTCTAGGGTAAAAGACTTCATATAGCAGAAGATGGGCACCGGAGGGCTGCCATGTGGCCCACGAGGCAGGGGGCGCGCCCAGGGGGGGTAGGGCGCACCCCCCACCCTCGTGGGTGGTGGGTGGACCCCTCAGGTATTTCTTCCACTCAATATGTTTTATTAATTCCCAAAATGACTTTCATGGAGTTTCAGGACTTTTGGAGCTGTGCAGAATAGGTCTCTAATATTTGCTCCTTTTCCAGCCAAGAATCCCAGCTGCCGGCATTCTCCCTCTTCATGTAAACCTTGTAAAATAAGAGAGAATAACCATAAGTATTGTGACATAACGTGTAATAACAGTCCATAATGCAATAAATATCGATATAAAAGCATGATGCGAAATGGACATATCAAGGATACCACCTGAATTCAATAGTCTTCTTCATAAAAGAACCAGTACAAGAAGTATCGAGCATGGATTGATCATCACGAGAAAGCCGAGAATAAAAATTCTGAATAATAATTTCCCTTGAGAGCTCATGATTGGGGCATGACTATAACATTGAATTAAGCCTCCCCCAAGCTAGAGCAATACTTTATCCTTCACGAAGCCAAAAATTATATATATAATTCCGATCACGATGAACTAGATGCATAGGAGAATTTTTTTGGTGAAATTCCAATTTCAATCGATTCTAGTTCCAAGATCCAATATCATCACATAGCCTATACCATGTCAATGCTTTTCCATTCAAAGATAAAGGGAAAACCTTCCTCTTATCTTCATCTCCGGGTAAACCTGCAAGCTTAAATAATCCACAAATTTCATCCACATAGATTAAGTGCATATCAGGATGTTTGGTTCCATCTCCTGCATAAGGATTAGCTAGCAGTTGTTCTATCATATCCGAAGGAATTTCATAACCAATATTTTTAGTGGGTGCAGTAGGTTGAGGGGAAACTAATTGTGGTTCCGGTCAAGGTGAAGAGACCCCGAACAAACCCCTCAAAGGATTGTTTTCCATAGTAACAAGTGACAATAAATTTCAGCACGTAGTATAAATTTTTCCTTACCGATTTCCACTTACCAAGAGCGCTTCACTCCTCGGCAATGGCGCCAAAAAAGAGCCTTGATGACCCACAAGTATAGGGGATCAATCGTAGTCCTTTCGATAAGTAAGAGAGTCGAACCCAACGAGGAGCAGAAGGAAATGACAAGCGGTTTTCAACTACAAGATGTAATCAACACTACTAGTCATCCAAAGGTACCAATCTGAGGTTCTGGTACAAAGATTGAACACAGGAGATTAACTAGGGTTTGAGAGGAGATGGTGTTGTTGAAGATGTTGATGGAGATGGCCCTCCCAAAGATGAGAGGGTTGTTGGTGATGATGATGGATTTTATTTCCCCCTCCGAGAGGGAAGTTCCCCCGTGGAATCGCTCTGCCGGAGGGCAAAAGTGCTCATGCCCAAGTTCCGCCTCGAGACAGCGGTGCTTCGTCCCAAAAGTCCTCCCAGATTTTTTTCTAGTTCAAAATGACCTATATAACAGAAGATGGACACCGAAGGTGGGCCGTGCTGAGCACAACCCACCAGGGTACGCCTAGGGGCCCTGGCGCGCCATGGTATCTTGTGCTCACCAGGTGGGCCCCCTCCGGTAGTTATTTGCTCCTGTATTTTTTTATTCCAAACCAATTCTCTGTCAATTTTTAGCTCAATTGGAGATGTGTACAATAGGTAACTCTGACATAGCTTTTTTAGGTCCAGAATTCCAGCTGCCGGCATTCTCCCTCTTTGTGTTAGAAATACTCCAAACATCATTAATATGCATCATAACATTATAAATAATAGTAGCAAATCATGATGCAAAATGGACGTATCAGGCACCTTAAGGTAATATTCAATGACACCCAGGCATCTAAGCTTGGGGATGCCCCGGATGGCATCCCCTCTTTCTTCTACAAACTACCGGTAAATTACTTGGAGCTATATTTATATGCATCACATGATATGAGTTTTGCTTCGAGCGTCGTGTATTATGTGAGTGTTTTTTTTGTTTGCTTTTTTAGTTTTCCACAATCATATTTGCTGGACACACCTTTTTGAGAGGGACACACATCATTCGTGATTTGTTAGAATACTCTATGTGCTTCACTTATATCTTTTTAGCTAGGTAGTTTCTCTAGTGCTTCACTTATATCTTTTAGAGCACGACGGTGGTTAAATTTTAAAGAAATAGTTGCACTCTCATGGTTCACTTATATTATTTTGAGAGTTTGATAAATAGTAATGGAAATTAGCATGGTTATGAATTTGGTCCTAATATGATAGGTATTCAAGAGGGATATAATAAAACTTTCATGTACATCACTAAAATATGATAAGTTTGATTCCTTGCAATAGTTTTGAGATATAAAGATGGTAATATGTGGGAGGTACTAGTGAATGATCGTGGTTTAGTAAGAATATTGGTGTTAAGGTTTGTGATTCCGGAAGCATGCATGTATACACTACAAAAAAAAGCACATCCGTGACATTATGGCCCGAACAATTTTTTGTGTGTCATGGTTATGAGACTTCTATGACGATAATTGTGAAAAAACACGTTTCATCATAGATGTGGTGGGATCCTACTTCTATGACAAAAATCATGACAGAAAATGGGCTTTTTGTCCTGGGCGGGCCGGGGATGCACCTGCATGACATTCTTTGGGCCATCCATGCCATATTTTTTTATGGAGTTCCCAGTTATGGTGGGTGGTCGGGGCCGAGCGATGCAGTGGTTTGCGTGTTTCTCTCATATGCGTGATTGTGCGATGCATTCCCTAATTGCAACCAAGCGAGGTGTTCACTTACTAAACCCGAGAGATCGATCGATCCCACTACGTACTGAAGTCGATTGATCCCTTCGATGCTAACTGAACCCAAGTGATTCCTTCGCTGGTGCTACTAACTGAACCCGAGCTATCGATTGCTACTGCTGCTTGTACCGAAGTCGATCGAGCCCTCGTGCGAGACGTAGCCACCTGGTGTGTTGAGTTCCTCTCGATGAATAGTGCATGTTGTTGCCGCGCTCGTGATACGTAGAACGAGTCAAGACTTGGTGAGTCGACCTAGCCGGTTGGTTGCCTGTGGATGAACTGTTCCATGTGGGGATTGGATGAATAGGACCCCGGCCATGTGTAGGCGGTTGCCGTAGTAGGCGGTTGCCCCTAGATGAACATGACCCTGAGGAGACCGTGCCGCGGTATGCCACACCCAGCCGGTTGGGGGTGGATGAACAGGCCCCGTGGAGGCTGGATGAAAAACGATTGAGGCTGGATGAACAGTAGTCGTGGATGAACAGTGCTGGTATAGGCTGGAGGAAGTCGTGGTGGATGAACAGTATCAGGTGGAGGTTGGAGGAAGTTGACGATGGATGAATAGTATCTCGTGGAGTCCCGTTTTGTGGTAGGCCACACCCCTCTGGATGAACACGACCCCGTTTGACCATAGGCGGTTGGAGAGAAGTCTGTTTCCTCTATTCTGCAGTACGCCATAGCCCTCCCGATGAACAGGACCCCATTTCGACCATTGGCGGTTGGAGAGAAGTATGTTTCCTCCAAATTGCGGTACGCCACACCCCTCCCGATGAACAGGACCCCGTTTTGATCGTAGGAGGTCGAAGAGAACTCCAGTTCCTCCGTTTTGCGGTATAACAGACCCCGAGTCGATGAACACGACCCCGTTTTAGCTGTTCCGTCAAAGCCGATTGGCTCCCGATGAACAGGACGCTTTCCGTCCCAGTCGATCGCCTCCCGATGAACACGATGTCGTTTCCTCTATTTCGACCCAGCCAGTTGGCTGCAGAAGAATAGGAGGTCGTTGGCGTACGCGTTCGACACCCCGCCAATATGTATGTACGTGGTCATATTTACTTTTTGGTAGCGTGGCCATGACACGATTTAGATAGGACTGCCTGAACTGTTACGCTCAGGCTCTACTACGACACGCGGTGCTCCTTGCTTGGTCACTATTCATCGTTGGAAAGAGACCGATCCACCAGTATGCACATACATGTTTGCGACCAAACACATAACGCTACGCACGCTTCGACCTGGTGTGTCCCCACTGACAGCCTCTCCAAGTACAATCGTCTTCCGACGACTCTCGCTTGTTGACCACGTTGACCACGTCGCCCGAGCGCACTAAGAAGGTGGATGACGGTGAGGCCCTGATACGTCTCCAACGTATCTACTTTTCCAAACACTTTTGCCCTTGTTTTGGACTATAACTTGCATGATTTGAATGAAACTAACCCGGACGGATGCTGTTTTCAGCAGAACTACCATGGTGTTATTTTTGTGCATAAACAAAGGTTCTCAGAATGACCTGAAAATCCACGGAGATTACTTTTGGAAAATATAAAAAATACTGGCGAAAGAATCAAGGCCAGGGGCCCCACACCCTGTCCACGAGGGTGGGGGCGCGCCTGCTCCCCCTGGGCACGCCCCCTGCCTCATGGGCCCCCTGGATGTCCACCGACCTCAACTCCAACTCTATATATTTTCTTTCGCGGAGAAAAAAATCAGAGAGAAAGTTTCATCGCGTTTTACGATACAGAGCCGCCGCCAAGCCCTAATCTCTCTCGGGAGGGCTGATCTGGAGTCCGTTCGGGGCTCCAGAGAGGGGGATTCGTCGCCGTCGTCATCATCAGCCATCCTTCATCACCAATTTCATGATGCTCACGGCCGTGCGTGAGTAATTCCATCGTAGGCTTGCTGGACGGTGATGGGTTGGATGAGATTTACCATGTAATCAAGTTAGTTGTGTTAGGGTTTGATCCCTAGTATCCACTATGTTCTGAGATTGATGTTGCTATGACTTTGCTATGCTTAATGCTTGTCACTAGGGCCCGAGTGCCATAATTTCAAATCTGAACCTATTATGTTTTCATGAATATATGTGAGTTCTTGATCCTATCTTGCAAGTCTATAGTCACCTATTATGTGTTATGATCCGACAACCCCGAAGTGACAATAATTAGGATACTTCTCGGTGATGACCGTAGTTTGAGGAGTTCATGTATTCACTAAGTGCTAATGCTTTCGTCCGGTTCTCTATTAAAAGGAGGCCTTAATATCCCTTTGTTTCCATTAGGACCCTGCTGCCACGGGCGGGTAGGACAAAAGATGTCATGCAAGTTCTTTTTCATAAGCACGTATGACTATATTCGGAATACATGCCTACATTACATTGATGAAGTGGAGCTAGTTCTGTGTCACCCTATGTTATAACTATTACATGAGGAATCGCATTCGACATAATTATCCATCACTGATCCAATGCCTACGAGCTTTTCACATATTGTGCTTTGCTTATTTACTTTTCCGTTGCTACTGTTATAATTACTACAAAACTGATATTGTTACTTTTGCTATCGTTACCGTTACTTCCATACTACTTTGCTACTAAATACTTTGTTGCAGATACTAAGTTATCAAGGTGTGGTTGAATTGACAACTCAACTGCTAATACTTGAGAATATTCTTTGGCTCCCCTTGTGTCGAATCAATAAATTTGGGTTGAATACTCTACCCTCGAAAACTGTTGCGATCCCCTATACTTGTGGGTTATCAAGAATATTTTCTGGCGCCATTGCTGGGGAGCATAGCTCTATTCTTTGAGTCACTTGGAATTTATATCTGCTGGTCACTATGAGGAACTTGAAAGACGAAAGAACTAAGATTTTTCCCTCAACTACGAGGGGAGTTGTGCTGGTTGTGTTTTCAAGGAAAGAACAGTTGACCAAGCTGAATTGCTATTGAATAATATGTTGACTAATGAAAATAATTGGACTCTTCCTGAGCCAATTCCCGAGCCAATTGAGCGAGCCTATTCCTAAACCAACTCTGAAGAAGAGGGGTGTTCTATTTCTCAGTCCTGAAGATATGCAAGAGGCAAAGAAATCTATGAAAGAAAAAGCTATTAAAGCTGAAGATGTTAAGAATTTACCTCCTATTGAAGAAATACATGGTCTTAATATACCGCCTGTCGAAGAAACACATTGTCTTGATAACCCGACATAGGTAGTAAAGGTAAATTCTATCTATAGATATGATAAAGTTGAAATCCCGTCTACTAAGCTTCCTAGCCAATGTTTATATGAATTTGATGACTTTATGGCTAGACAAGAAAGTTTCAATGCTTATGTTGGTAGAGAATTAAAGAGCAATGCTTACATGATTGGATGCTTGAGTGATTATATGGCTAGAGTTAAAGGTGAACTTCAACTCATTAGTAAATATGCTTCTATGGTTACCACTCAAGCAGAACAAGTACTTAAAGCTCAAAGTGAATTGCTTGATGAATTAAATAATAAACATGATTTTACTGTTAGAGTGGCTACTAGAACTGGTAAAATGACTCAGGAACCTTTGTATCCTGAAGGCCACCCTAAGAGAATTGAGCAAGATTCTTAGAGAAACAATTTAGATGCACCTAGTCCTCCTAAAAAGAAGAAAAAGAAAAATGATAGGACTTTGCATGCTTCTAGTGAACCTGTTATAGACACACCTGAGAATTCCAATGATATCTCTATTTCCGATGCTGAAACACAATCAGGTGATGAGCATGAACCTAGTGATAATGTTAATGATAATGTTCATGTTGATGCTCAACCCAGCAATAATAGTGATATAGATATTGAACCTGTTGTTGATCTTGATAACCCACAATCAAAGAATCAACGTTATGATAAGAGAGATTTTGTTGCTAGGAAGCACGATAAAGAAAGAGAACCATGGGTTCAGAAACCCATGCCTTTTCCTTCCAAACCATCCAAGAAAAAGTATGATGAGGATTTTGAGCGCTTTGCTGAAATGATTAGACCTATCTTCTTAAGTATGCGCTTAACTGATATGCTTAAAGTAAATCCTTATGCTAAATATATGAAGGATATCATCACAAAAAAGAAAGATACCGGAAGTTGAAATTTCCACCATGCTTGCTAATTATACTTTCAAAGGTGGAATACCTAAGAAACTTGGAGATCCAGGGGTACCAACTATACCATGCTCCATTAAAAGAAACTATGTTAAAACTGCTTTATGTGATCTTGGAGCCGGTGTTAGTGCTATGCCTCTCTTCCCCAACACGCTCGATCACTTTGGCCACACACATTTTCCTGGGGCATGCCCGGCCTCAAAAGATCAACACATTGTAGCCCTACCTAGGCTAAACAGAGAGGCCAACACGCCGGTCTAAATCCTAAGCACGTAGGGGTCTTGGGCCCATCACCCTTTGCACTCCTGCACATTGCACGAGCGGTAGGGGTCAGTCCTGACAACCACCATTACAAAGGCGTACCACCCAGGCGTGCACCGCTCAGTCGTTGACGTGTGGAAAGCTTCGGCTGATACTACAATGTTGGTTGCCCATATCTTGTCACACATGGCGGTTAGTGCGTATATGGCCAACAACCAATTCAGATTAAATATCCAAACTCGTTAGGTGTGTTATTATGAAATAACCGTGGACGTCGACCAGGGACCAGGCCCACCTCTCCTGGGTGGTCACAACCTTCTTTGTTGCTCTGCCACAGAGTATCACTTGGGGGTCGTCGGGAACCCAGGCCCAGCACTGCCTGGATAGAACCACACGTTCCTTCAGCCCCCACATCCGAACAGTAACATAAGTGTGTAATAGTATATAGTATATACGCGTGATCACCTCTCGAAGTGATCATGGCCTGATAGTATAGCATGGCAGACGGACAAGTATGTAGGGCCACTGATGGAACTCTAGCATCCTATACTAAGCATTTAGGATTGCAGGTAAAGGTAACAACAGTAGTAACAAGAACATGTTATGCAGCAGAATAGGATCAATCTGAAAAGTAGTAAACGCTACACTACTCTAATGGAAGTAGTAGAAAGAAGGAGTAGGCGGTATTGGGATGATCAAGGAGGTTTTGCTTGCCTGGAAGCTTTGTCGAGAAGGAGGGGTCGACGTGAGGAGCAGCGGCATCGGTCTCGAAGTCTACCAACAGAAGAGGGGGAAGAAACAATGAATACAATGCAAACAGATGCAAGACGATGCATGACAAGGCAAATAGCGGTGCTAGGTGTGACCTAACGCAGTACTAGGCGATACCAGCGAAGGGGGGAAACAAGCGGGAAAGTATTCCCGGTGTTAGATATTTTCGGACAGGTGAAACGGAGGGGGACGGTTCCACATTCGATATGCTAGGGACATGTGACAGATGAACGGAGCATGTATTCGGAATCGTCACGTTTTTCTGAGCAACTTTCATGTATAAAGTATTTTCATCTGAGATATGGTTTATTTTATATTAATTTTTTAAGTTTTAATCAATTTCTGGAATTAACAGATTTAATTTAAATCAAAATTCGTTTATTGGGTCAGCATGACGTCAGCGGTCAACTCTGACCGTTGACTGGTTAAACTGGGCAGTGGGGCCCACTATCATAGACTGTTAACTAATTAACCTAGTTAATTAATACGTTTATTTATTTTTACTTTTTTTCTTTTTTTAATTCTATTTTAGTTGTTTTTTTCACTAGGGGCGCAGCATTCAGTGGCATAGGGGCCATAGTGGGTGGGCGGGTGCTGGGCGCCAGCCTGTTTGGGCGTACGCCTAGGCCACCAGGGAGGCACCGGTCATAGCAGGGCACCGGAGCAGCACAACAAGGGGGAGGCCGGTGGCCAGGGGCGGCGGTGGGGGGCACCGCAGGGCCTGCGCGAGCGAGCGCGTGCGGCTGTGGATATGGGACGTGGGTGGAGCGCATGACGGGCGTGGTGAGCAGCGGTGAGCGGGGCCATCGAGCGGGAGCGAGACAGCGGCAGAGGTGTACAGGGGGAGGCGACGGGCGGGCGCCGGGGCTAGGGGCGCGGCGGGCGACGCGCACGGACTGGCCAAGGCGGGCGCGGGGTGCGGCACCAAGCAGCGTGCGCGGGCAGTGGCCGAGGCTAATGAGGTGTGGGGAGGGCGCATCAGGGAGGCGGGGCACGGAAAGCGACCGGGCACGAACAGGGCGATGCCAGCGCGACTATGGCGGAGCGAAGCGCGTGCACCGGAGCGCGACGGGCACAGTGACCGCTGTGGTCAACAGATGGGGAAACGAGGAGAAGGAGGGGTGCGTTCTCACGGGCGATGGTAGATGTTTGGGTCGGCGAGGCT
>NC_057813.1:237015276-237018211 GCF_018294505.1 Triticum aestivum
TTTTTCTCCGGCAATCCCCATGGCACCGCCCCGCCACCACCGGCGACCACAGCCCCCATCCTGAACCCTAAGATAGATAGTGGGGTACCTCTCCGGCAAGCCCCCCTCCCTGCTGCGGCTGGTTCTTCCTTCACCCCGGCGAGCCCACCCCTTGAAAATCGACTGACCCAAAAGTTAATTCAGTCGACTGAAGTGTAGCCAAATCGGAGCAGCATCGCAAGCAAGAGCAAGAGCGAGAGCAGCAGCGCGAGCAAGAGCAATAGCAAGAGCAGACCAGGCAGGGGACCGAGAGCAAGAGAAGAGCAGCAGCGCGAGCAAGAGCAATAGCAAGAGCAGACCAGGCAGGGGACCGAGAGCAAGAGAAGAGCAGTAGCATGAGCGAGAGCTAAAGCAGCACCAGCTCCTACTGATGTGGACGTCGCCACCGAGGAAGCGACGCCATGGACGAAGTGGCCGGCGACGCCGCCGTGGATGGAGTCGCGCCGTGTCGGCTCGGGACTGAGCGTCGGCAGCACCGTGAGATCGAATCAAGAAGAAAATGCAGCGATTAGTGTACAACCTCTTTGGTGGCACCAATTAGGCCGCAGCTTCATCCGAGGAAACGATGATGATGATGCTCTTCCGATGGTGCAGGTGAAGACGGCGGTGTGGGAATGGAGGTGGCGCGAAAGACAACGGGAACGTCGGGGCAGCTCCTTGGAGTTGGAGGACGGGGTGGCTGAACCGGCGGGACGATGAGATCGATGACGGATCCTCATCCGGTACGATGGATGAGGGACGTCGAGGTGTTGTTGTGGATGACGTCGTCGGGGAAGAGGCTCCGGCTGGGTGGCGGACGAAGCAGGGTGTGGGGTTTCGTCGCGGGTTTTCGCAGCCTCGGTGTACGAATGGGTGGGCGGATGGGATGACAGTGGGGAACCATGGCTTAGAGATGCGCTTGTCCGAAATGTGGGGTAAGTTATGAAAGTACCCCCCACCGATTTGAGGCGGTTCTTTTGGTTCAGGGGTACCATGGGCATTTCGCGTGTTGGGATTTTACAGGAGGTGGGAGTTTTCACGCGCGTTGTAATTTCAGAATAGCAAGGCGCGGGTTGAGATGGAGGGAGTTGTCGGAGCACAACGAGACAAAAATATATCTTAAATATTTCGGGCTAACAAGGCGCGGGTTGAAATTTCCGGACAAGCCTAACGTGTACTGTACCAAATCAATGCGCACTACAAATGTCATTCAAAACTTTGAATTCATGTTATGTTCAATTAAAATATTTTGCTACGTGTATAATGCATGCAACCTACTACTCAAATGAACATTTTAGTGCATTCCAAACATATATACTACCGCTTCAATATGAATTAAATTTGAATAAGATCTACAGTAATGATTGTTGTGAAGTCAAAGCATTTGAATTCTTTTCTCTGTTTTAATAAGATGTACAATCATCATTATTGTCAAGTTAAACCATCGTTTGTGTATTATCTTCACAACACACTACATGATCAGTCTCGAGTTACATATGAACTATGTGTACTATATGAACTCGAATTAGAATTTTTGAATCCACTTTATTTTGATTTCAAATCACATTACATTTCTAGCTCTAGCTAGATCTTCATGATCTAAACCATGTCTCATATGTATAATGTGTTTATCACATTATGTATGGTGCCCCGCCCCCTACGCCTACAAGTATTTAGATGTGAGTTGCAAACACCACACATTACCACAAATTCAAATAAAATGTGAGAATGTTCGATATATAGTATTGTTTAGATTGCTTGATGTTTAGTTGTAAGCTGCAAACGCCGCACATTATCACAAATTCAAATAAAATGTGAGATTGTTTGATGTATAGTATGGTTTAGATTGTTCGGCATTTAGCTGTGAGTTGCAAACGCCATGCATTATCACATTATGGTCTAACATGTGCACATCACGTGTATCACCGCTATATTCATGCATGCAATGTTTAAAACACTATGATCTCTTATTCAAATATATGAATCCGCTTTCATATCAAATTATGATCTTTGTTAGTCTCTTACACCCACACAATCCTCTAACCTTTGTAGCTACCACTAACTTTCTCTCGTGCATGAACACGCCCTCCTCGCCCTCCCCCTCCCTCGGCATTCTATCCACCAGGCACATTCATTTTTTTCTTTAGGTCGTTCTCCCAGAGTCTCCACAACTCCTTTCCGACACACACCGATTGATAAACCTCTCCAGCGATGCCTGCCTACAGCATACACACACAGCTTCAATCTCCTCCTTTATGTGTCCTTGCCTCGTGTCTCTCATATGGTCAGACACACGTGTAAACTCTCACCCCTCTTTTCATCGATCTCACAACCGCACACTCCTCCCCCTATCTAGCTAGTAGTTGGGTCTGTCGCACCACCTCCTAGCTCCATTCTCTCTGTCTATCCGTCTCGCTGGGCCTTATTTGCCTCTAACAAATGGACGTACACCGACCGATCTCTCGCTATACATATAGCCAGCTAGGTCCTTATAACTCGTTTTTACCCACACATCGATCGATCTACCTCATTAGTTGTGTCTCTCCCTTCCTCCGACAAACAACAATTGATCTATCGATCTAGTTAGGTTTGCTTACAAAACACATGGTTCCCCTTCATCATCCATGGATGCGTCCCGACAGATCTATCACGCACAAGCAAACACAGAAACACATCCCGACTCTTATTGATAACATTGCAGTTCCACCCTCAGTTTGTCTAGTAGGCCTCTCCCAACATCTCCGAGAAGCAACTCCATCACCCATCCAGCACTCTACCCCTCTCCCTCCCTCTCCCTCCCTCTCTCTCTCTCTCCTCTCTCTCTCTCTCTCTGTCCCATCATATTTCCCGTCCTTCAGTTATGTATAGATGTCGACCGATCTCCCTCAAGACATAGCTGGGTCTCTCCTTCTCAACA
>NC_057813.1:237018740-237021678 GCF_018294505.1 Triticum aestivum
ACAAAAAACACTCACGAACATGGTTTGTATCTCACACACACACGCGCGCGCGTAGGTGGGGGACGTGCACGAAGAGAAGAGGTGCATGCACGGCGCACGTACTCCCGTCTCTTTCCCAACCACACCCACGCGGGTACACGGTGGAGCTCATTTCTGTAGGAAAAAGGTAGCCCACATGGTAATTTGGCACGTGTACTGGTTTGTCCACTTGGTGGAGGGAGGATCGTCTACCACGGGTGAACAAACAAATTGCGACTTGATGCGTTATGTTAAATTAAAAAAGAGGCAAACCATGTGGGGCCTACCTTAGAGACAAGGCTCTATACACTGGAGTACTTTTGATGTGTCCCATCAACTCGCAGAACGAGGATAAGCTTGCTTAGTACGCCGTCTCCCCCGCCCATGGGCGCGGTGGCTCGCAGGATGAGGTGAAGCTTGCTCCTCCCTCGCCCATGCGCGCGGTGGCTCGCAGGAAGAGGAGAAAAATTTACTACTCCCTCCGTTTACTCCTCGTCCCTACTACTTTGGTTATAGAGATTATATCATATTTTTTGGAATATATATGTCCTTTAGTAGATTTCAATATGAACTACTAGTACATACTCCAAACACTGATGTATATAGACGTATTTTAGAGTGTACATTCACTCATTTTGCTCCGTATGTAGTAGCACTCTCCCTCGCCCCTCGACCCTAGCCCATGTGGTGGACGTGCAGCAATTCATTCGGTCTCATATAGCCAGAATGATATATACTGCACTACCATTATTGCTCGACTTCCCAAAGAGGCGAAGAGCCAATCGCAAGGTTAATATTTTGGAGATGCCAATCGCAAGGTTATAGGAGAACGAGTAGTAGGTGCCACGTCATTTATAAATAATTTTTTTTCTTTAGTGGCACGTACGCAATATGATAGGTTCATATGGAGAGAAAAGGAAACCGCTCCACTATATACATAGTCGGGACGGGCTAGCCTACACGGTTGCTTGCTGGGGTTGCTCTCTTCACACTCTCTTGCACAAAACGACTGTGGCCACATTCTAACATCCCCGCGGATCAAGTCCGCTTGGGGAAGGGGTGGATGCTTAGAGTAGATGCGGTGGCCGTCGCCGACGGTGAAAACCCACTGTCGGCACGTCCTGATCAGGGGTCCCCGCCGTTCTCTCTCACAAAGTCGGTGAGGTTGCCTTCGTCCCTTGCTCACTGCCGCGACGTGGGCAGTTGCCGCCTCTCGCCGCCCTCCTCAAGGTTGAGCTACGTCCCTCAGGTACAACTCCCTTTATAGCCGGCTTGCACCACTGCTCCAGCTGCCCACATCACTCCCTGTGGATATTTCTCTACTTCTTTGCCCCGCACATACCTGATACCTCTACTGGCTTCTACGTACTATATTTGTGATGAGTTTATGTCTCATCAACTAGTCCTAGTAATCTTATTCTAATCACGCTTCTTCAATTTCTTTGCCACAGGGATGCTCATCTCGATTTTGGTGAAATTGCACAAAATGATCTGATGGTCAAAAGGTTGCAAACTTCATTTATTAGGAAGCTCGAACGTTGCCAGCAAATTGAAGCCTGGTCAGGGTTCACAGTTCAAGGGCTAGGGACTGCATGGATCGTTTTTTTCTTTAGTTGCCTCTGTTCCAAAATAAGTGTCAACTTTAGTAGTAGTACAACTTTGTACTAAAGTTTGCACAAAGTTGAGACACTTATTTTGGAATGGAGGGAGTACATATTTGCTATGATTTGTCAATCATTGAGATGCAATAGCATGCATGTTAGTCTCCTTTGTATTTGATGAAATGTTGCAACGGGCAACCTTGGACGCAAGATACATGTAACAGGAGCTGGAAGGTTCATAGCATTGTACAAATTTATCTCGCTGATAAATTACAGTACGTACTAGTACTATACTAATACTTCCTCTGTTCCTAAATATAAGTCTTTGTAGAGATTTCACCATTAACCACATGCGGATGTATATAGATGCATTTTAAGTGTACATTCATTCATTTTGTTCCGTATGTAGTTCACCTAGTGGAATCTCTACAAAGACTTATCTACTAGTAATAGCTAGCCCCCACTACTAGGAATTCTCTACCCTCTCCTTGATCCACATCATCAAAATTGGCGTAGCCGTTAGATGAAGTAAATCAGTCATAATAGTCGTATGATCTAGACGTTGAGAGGCTCCGCACTAAGCCACATGCAAGCATGCAGAAATACCGTGGCACATGCATGTGAGTGGGTTTTAAATCACATCAACATGTCTGCATGTGTAACACCCCGGATGTAACTTTCCATCTTTGTATCTCCAACTCTTGCCATTTTCGGCTATGTGACATGATATTCCCTCCGTGGTTGGGAATTTGTCTTTTGTTTTGCATTTTATTCATGTCATGCATATCTTATCATGTCATCATGTGCATCTCATTTGCATACATGTTCGTTTCATGCATCCGAGCATTTTCCCCGTTGTCCGTTTCGCAATCCGACACTCCCACATGCACCGGCGCACTCCTCTTGTCTCTTTTCATGTGCGGGTGTTAAATGTTCTCGGAATGGACCGAGCCTTGCCAAGTGACCCTGGTATAGCACCGGTAGACCACCTGTCAAGTTTCGGGTCATTTGGAGCTCGTTTGGTACTCCAACGGTTAACCGCACAACCGCAAAGGCCTCTTTTGAGTTGTAGCCCAACACCCCTACAAAACAGCCCAATAACCCATCTAAGTCACTTCCATGCTCTCCGTCGTCGGATCATGATCGTGTGGGCGAAAACTACACCTCAGTTGGACACTCCTAGCCCCCTCTACCTACAAATATGCATCTCCCCCTCCAAATCCGGACGAAACCCTAGAAATTCCCCTCTCCGCAGCCGGACACGTCCGGACGGAGCCGGATGCGTCCGCCGCTGTGCCCCAGCCTGTCGCAGCCCGCCA
>NC_057813.1:237022123-237029736 GCF_018294505.1 Triticum aestivum
ATTAATTTTTGTTGCATGTTCATCGCCCCACAACTTTGCACCCGTGGCTCCGTTTTGGGCGTGTAGCATACCGATTTGTTCGACTCGAAGAGTACATCATTTCATCTCATTGCGTCATTTTAATTTGAGCTCATCTTGGTGCCCGAAATGCTGTTGGAAGAGTGCTTCATAATGTTAGTTTCAGATTCTTATCAGAACATGCACTTTTGTCATTTTTGCCATGATTGATGTGTGCATCCTATGGACTTGATCCCTAAATGTGTTTTGAACTATGCCATGTCTTACAGAGGTGCTTACCATGTATTTTTGTGATCAATGTGGTGACTAGCACAAGCATGCAAACTAGGCTTCGTGATATTGCTGATTTTAGTCCCTGTTCTGCTGTTATTGTGATGCCATGTAAACATAATGCTACAGAGAGATCCATGCATAATTTGAGATACTTCAGTAAGGGTGTTTTGAACATATGGTTATGCTCTATCCATCCATGGCCCTGGTTGCAATTATGGAGTAGTCTAGCATGTTATTTTCGTGCTCTACTTTTGCTTCAAAATGTTTCCTGGCAGATTGTTTACATGTTATTCAATTTTGCCAAGGTTGTTGTAGTTGATCCGTGTATGCTATGATGTTGTTCTTGCCATGTATAGCTTCTATGCCATGTCTTCTTGATGGATGTATGCTTAGTTTATCATGAAATGCTCTGTAGTGAGTGCATCGAGCTCACGAAGGTGCCTTCGTAATTATGCCAATGCCATGCTTTGTTTGCTGAATCTGTTAACGAAACTTGTTACGTTCACATGGGTGCCATCATATTTTCTGATCCTTTTTGGCTTATGGTCAGTAAGGGACTTTTGATCTATGCTTTGAGTAGATTCATGCCATACCTTGTTTTCCTATTATAAGTTCCTGTAGCATGTTGATAACTTGCTCTGAACATTGCTTCGTGATGCTGTTTATGCCATGTCCAACCTGATATTTTTTGCACTTTCGCCATGCTTGTTTGAACCTGTTATGATGTGATTTAGCTGTAGCTCAGTGTTCTTCTTTTGTTAAGCATCTCCTTTAGAGCTTAAATAGTCTTGATCTCGCGGGTGTGAGATTGCTGAGTCCCTGTGGCTCACAGATTCTACCTAAACAGATGCAGGTGCCGAGGATACCAGCGCAAATGGCGCAACTGAGCTGAAGTGGGAATTTGATGAGGACCTTGGTCGTTACTATGTATCGTTTCCAGATGATCAGTAGAGGAGCCCAGTCGGGACGATCGGGGATCTAGCATTTGGGGTTGTCTTCTTTTCATTTGAATTTGACCGTAGCCGGTCTATGAGTGTATTTGAATGATGTATGATCTTAATTATGTATTGTGTGAAGTGGCGATTGTAAGCCAACTCTCTTATCCCATTCTTGTTCATTACATGGGATTGTGTGAAGATGACCCTTCTTGCGACAAAACCACCATGCGGTTATGCCTCTAAGTCGTGCTTCGACACGTGGGAGATATAGCCGCATCGTGGGCGTGACAAGTTGGTAATCAGAGCCATCCCCAACTTAGGAGCCCCCTGCTTGATTGTTTGCTGGCGTTGTTGAGTCTAGAACAAAAATGTTTTGAGTCTTAGGATTATATATATCAGAGAGTAGGATTCTTTTTACTCCTCAGTCCCTTCGTCGCTCTGGTGAGGTCTCCTGACGTAGATGTTTTGACTTTCCTCTTCTCAAATTTCACTAAAAAAAATTTAGGATCACACAGGTATCTCGGAATCGTTCTGATGGTTTTGTGACGAGAACATTGTTCTTGGTGCCTCCTGTCTATTATGTGGCTTTGACCCGGGGAGTCGAGCTCCGAGGTGTTGTCGTCACAATTTTATCGTTGCAGTTCTGGAATACCTGAGATTTGCCGACATCGAAAATCTCTTTTATGCTGTTGTTGGTGAGATAACCTCGACGCCACCCAGTACTAGGGCGGGAGTTCGGGAGTATTGCCATAACTCGTATAACGGATGCTTTTCGAAGGTTGAGGTACACGATTTCCGAAGGTTTCTTGGTTATGTGTTGATGGATGGATACAGCTGGATGTAGGGATTGTTAGTTTGGGTGAGATATGTTGCTTCCCCTGTATCCCCAACACCTGATTGCATAACCAGAAAGTTTCGGGAGTTTATAGGTGGGATTCAAGTAGCTCTAGCATTTCTTCCCGCAGATATTTGGTTTGTGATTGGGTAATCCTTACCACTTATTTGTTCCAGTTGTACCTTGTTTATTTCATTCATCAATCTCTAATCAAGTGGCTTCTCACCTTAATGGATGTGTGATGTTTACTTTGGAATTCATTCGTTCATCCTTGTTCAAATGTTTATTGTGAAGACTATATGTTGCAATTTCTATCCGTTGATTCAACTTGTCTATCTGTCTATCAAGATGCTAACGGATTTCACCCTCTTCAGGATGGCTCCGCCAACGCGTCAGAATCCGGAACGCAATCATGGGAGTCAGGCGAACCCTCCACCTCCACCTCCGCCTCCGGAGGCATGGCAAGCTTTGATGGCAGCCACAAACGCCAATGCCCAGATGATGATCCAGCTCATGCAAGAGCGCAACCAAGGCCAAGGGCAGTTCAATCATCAGCCTCTATTTCCTACCCTCAACCAATTCCTTGCAAATCAGCCGAAGTCTTTCAGCTACTGTGTCGAGGCCACAGACGCCGATGATTGGCTTGTGGATATCAACAAGCATTTTGAGTGCAGCAATGTCAGGCCTAAGGACTATGTCAAGTTCGCTTCTTTTCAGCTCAAGGATTAGGCAGCTGATTGGTTCCAGCAATACAAGGATTCCAGAGGAGGTCGAGTGATTACTTGGACTGATTTCTGTCGGGACTTTAAAGCTCACCATATTCCTACCAGTGTTGTCGAGAGCAAGCGTGAGGAGTTCCGCAATCTCAAGCAAGGCAACATGTCAGTGTACGAATACAACAAGCAGTTTCAGAAACTTGCTCGCTTCGCTAAACAAGATGTTCCAGATGAGAAGAGTATGATCTATCAATTCAGAGGTGTCCTAAGAGAGGATCTGCAGTTAGCTCTCGTTCTTGTTGAGCCTACTCAGTTTGATCAATTCTACAATATGGCACTCAAGCAAGAAGGTGCTCAGCTCAAGTGTGAGGCTTCTAAGAAGAGAATCAGGGATGCAGTGCAATCTTCTTCTTCCTCGCAAGTGGCAGCTAAGCAGCAGAAGTTCTACCTTCCTCCTCCTCCTTTTCGTCAGCCTTACCAGCAGAAGAACTCAGGTGGTCGTGGATCTTCCCACCCACCCAACCCAGGCTATCAGAACAAGTCTCAGCCTCAAGCTCCAAGGTCAAATGCTCCTTATCATCGTCCGCTCTCAGAAGTGACTTGCAACAAGTGCCAGCAGAAAGTTCACTACGTGAACAAATGCTTCAATCAAAGGCGCCTTCCTCCTCCTCCTCCTGTGAGATCTTCAAGCAATGCAGTGGTCAAGCATAATCCAAAGTCTGCAAAGGTGAACATGATGAATGCAGCGCAAGAAGAGGATTCTTCTGATGTGATAATCGGTAATCTTCCTGTTAATGATATTCCTGCAAAAGTCTTATTTGATACTGGTGCATCGCATAGTTTCATCTCAAGACCTTTTTCATCTAAGCATGAGATGGTTTTTCAAGATTTGCCTAGACCGTTATCAGTTGTCTCTCCGGGTAAATTCTTGAATGCAAGCTCCATGGTTCGGGATGTTTCCATCAAGATGGGCGACTATAAATTTCTGTCTTCTCCAATTGTTCTTGGCGACTCTAATATTGATCTAATTCTCGGGATGGACTGGCTTTCTAAGCACAAGGCTCAGCTTGATTGTGCTGCCAGGCAAATTCAATTGACACACCCTTCTGAGGATGTAATCATCTATGCCGCTCGTGATGAAACCATTCGATTGTTTTCTCTCAATGAGAAGGGCGAGTTGGATGCTATTTCTCAAATTCCAGTCGTTTGTGAGTACCAAGATGTCTTTCCAGAAGATCTTCCGGGTATGCCTCCTCATCGGCCAGTCGAGTTCGTTATTGATCTTGAGCCTGGAATGGAACCCGTTTGCAAGCATCCATACAAGCTTGGACCCAAGGAGCTGAAGGAATTGAAGAAGCAACTCGATGAACAAGAGCGTCTGGGTTTGATCAGACCAAGTTCATCCCCATGGGGTTGTGGAGTTCTTTTTGTCCAGAAGAAGGATGGCACGGACCGACTTTGCGTCGACTACTGTCCATTGAACAAGAAGACAATAAAGAACAAGTATCCACTTCCCAACATCAATGAGCTTTTCAAGCAACTCAAAGGTGCTAAAGTTTTCTCCAAGCTTGACCTTCGTATGGGTTATCATCAGATTCGCATTCGTGAACAAGATATTCCCAAGACAGCATTCAGAACAAGCTATGGTTCTTATGAATATACTGTCATGTCTTTCGGCCTTGTCAATGCTCCTCCAACGTTCTCTCGCATGATGAACTTTATCTTCAACCCCTACACCAATGAATTCGTTCTGGTGTATCTCGATGATATTTTGGTCTTCTCCAAGAATAAGCAGGATCATGCCAAACATTTGCGATTGGTGCTCGACAAGCTCAGAGAGCATCAATTATATGTGAAGTTTTCCAAATGTGAGTTCTGGCTTGATGAAGTTCTTTACCTTGGTCATATCATCTCTGCCAAGGGCATTGCTGTTAATCCCGCGAAGGTGTCTGCAGTGGTGAATTGGGAACCTCCTCAGAATGTCAAGCAGCTCCGCAGTTTTCTTGGTCTTGCAAGCTATTGCCGAAGATTCGTTGAGAACTTCTCTAAGATTGCAAAGCCTCTTTCCAACCTCCTCCAGAAGCATGTCAAGTATGTCTGGACGCCTGAGTGTGACGTCGCTTTCAACACCCCCAAAGAGAAGCTAGTCACAGCTCCTGTCTTGACTCCTCCCGATGAATCTAAGCCATTCGAAGTTTTTTGTGATGCTTCCCTTCAAGGTCTCGGTGTTGTGTTGATGCAAGAGAAAAAAGTTGTGGACTATACCTCTCGTCAGTTGAAGCCCAACGAAAAGAACTACCACACTCACGATCTTGAGTTGGCGGCAGTTGTCCATGCATTGATAACATGGAGACATCTCTTATTGGGAAGGCAAGTGGACATTTTCACCGATCACAAGAGCCTCAAGTATATCTTCACTCAACCCAACCTTAACCTTAGGCAAACTCGATGGGTCGAAATGATTCAAGAGTACAATGCGAGTATTGAATATACTCCTGGCAAGGCGAATGTGATTGCAGATGCTCTAAGCAGAAAGGCTTATTGCAACAGTCTTATTCTCAAGCTATTTCAACCGGATCTTTGTGAAGCCTTCCGCAAGCTGAATCTTCAAGTTGTTCCTCAAGGCTTTCTTGCCAACCTCATAGTCTCTCCTACTTTGGAAGATCAAATTCGTGAGGCACAACTCCTGGATACCATGGTGAAGAAGGTGAAACGTGGTATTGACAAGGGCATTCCCAAATACAAGTGCTATCGCTTGGATGACAAAGATACTTTTTTCTTCGAGGATCGAATTGTGGTTCCAAAAGGCGATCTGAGAAAAGTCATCATGAACGAGGCACACAATTCCCTCCTATCCATTCATCCTGGAAGTACAAAGATGTACCATGACCTCAAGCAGTCATATTGGTGGACTCGAATGAAGCGAGAGATTGTTCAATTCGTGAATGAATGTGATGTCTGCCGAAGGGTGAAAGCAGAACACCAACGACTAGCTGGTCTCCTCCAACCTCTTTCTATTACGGAATGGAAGTTTGACCATATCGAGATGGACTTCGTGACTGGTTTTCCTAAGTCCAAGCGTGGAAATGATGTTATCTTCGTTGTCATTGACAAGCTTACCAAAGTGGCTCATTTTCTTCCTATCAAAGAATCTATCACAGCAGCTCAGCTGGCAGAGCTATACACCTCCAGAATTGTCTCCTTGCACGGCATTCCACAATTGATATCTTCAGATCATGGAAGCATCTTCACTTCTAAGTTCTGGGACTCCTTTCAGAAGGCCATGGGCAGCAACATTCGTTTCAGCACAGCTTTCCATCCTCAAACAAGTGGCCAAGTCGAGCGAGTCAATCAAATCCTTGAAGATATGCTCAGGTCTTGTGTCATCTCTTTCGGTATGAAGTGGGAAGATTGTCTTCCATATGCCGAGTTCTCCTACAACAACAGCTTCCAAGTGAGTTCGGGCAAGGCCCCATTCGAAATCCTCTATGGCAGAAAGTGTCGTACTCCTCTCAATTGGTCTGAGACAGGTGAACGCCAACTTCTTGGCAACGACTTGATCACAAAAGCCGAAGAAATGTGCAAAGTCATTCGTGAGAATCTCAAAGCAGCGCAATCGCGACAAAAGAGTTACTATGATAGCAAGCACCATGACTTGGCTTTTGAAATTGGAGACCATGTCTACCTCCGCGTCTCTCCAATGAAAGGCACTCGTCGCTTCAGTATCAAAGGGAAGCTTGCCCCTAGATACGTGGGTCCTTTCAAGATCATTGGCAAAAGAGGCGACCTCGCCTATCAACTTGAGCTTCCGTCCAATTTTGCAAACGTGCACGATGTGTTTCACGTGTCACAGCTTCGCAAGTGCTTCAAGACTCCTGAGCGCACTATCAACTTCGAAGAAATCAACCTCCAAGAAGATCTCTCTTATCATGAGCACCCCGTTGCTATTCTTGAAGAAACCGAGCGCAAGACTCGCAACAAGTCTATCAAATTCCTGAAAGTGAAGTGGTCACACCATTCCGACCGAGAAGCCACCTGGGAGCGCGAGGATCACCTCCGTTCCGAATATCCGGAGTTCTTTCAGTCCTAGATCTCGGGACGAGATCCTCTTGTAGTGGTGGAGTGTTGTAACACCCCGGATGTAACTTTCCATCTTTGTATCTCCAACTCTTGCCATTTTCGGCTATGTGATATGATATTCCCTCCGTGGTTGGGCATTTGTCTTTTTTTTGCATTTTATTCATGTCATGCATATCTTATCATGTCATCATGTGCATCTCATTTGCATACGTGTTCGTCTCATGCATCTGAGCATTTTCCCCATTGTCCGTTTCGCAATCCGACACTCCCACATGCACCGGCGCACTCCTCTTGTCTCTTTTCGTGTGCGGGTGTTAAAAGTTCTTGGAATGGACCAAGCCTTTCCAAGTGGCCCTGGTATAGCACCGGTAGACCACCTGTCAAGTTTCGGCTCATTTGGAGCTCGCTTGGTACTCCAACGGTTAACCGCACAACCACAAAGGCCTTTGTCGAGTTGCAGCCCAACACCCCTCCAAAACAGCCCAATAACCCATCTAAGTCACTTCCATGCTCTCCGTCGTCGGATCACGATCGTGTGGGCGAAAACAACACCTCATTTGGACACTCCTAGCCCCCTCTACCTACAAATATGCATCTCCCCCTCCAAATCCGGGCGAAACCCTAGAAATTCCCCCTCTCCGCAGCCGGACACGTCCGGACGGAGCCAGACGCGTCCGCCGCTGCGCCCCAGCCTATCGCAGCCCGCCACATGGCGCCGGCCACCGCGTGCCGCCGCCGGCCCGCTCGGCCCGT
>NC_057813.1:237030358-237032397 GCF_018294505.1 Triticum aestivum
GTCTTTCTGTCATTAATTTTTGTTGCATGTTCATCGCCCCACAACTTTGCACCCGTGGCTCCGTTTTGGGTGCGTAGCATACCGATTTGTTCGCCTCGAAGAGTACATCATTTCATATCACTGCATCATTATCATTTGAGCTCATCTTGGTGCCCGAAATGCTGTTGGAAGAGTGCTTCATAATGTTAGTTTCAGATTCTTATCAGAACATGCACTTTTGTCATTTTTGCCATGATTGATGTGTGCATCCTATGGACTTGATCCCTAAATGTGTTTTGAACTATGCCATGTCTTACAGAGGTGCTTACCATGTATTTTTGTGATCAATGTGGTGACTAGCACAAGCATGCAAACTAGGCTTCGTGATATTGCTGATTTTAGTCCCTGTTCTGATGTTATTGTGATGCCATGTAAACATGATGCTACACAGAGATCCATGCATAATTTGAGATACTTCAGTAAGGGTGTTTTGAACATATGGTTATGCTCTATCCATCCATGGCCCTGGTTGCAATTATGGAGTAGTCTAGCATGTCATTTTTGTGCTCTACTTTTGCTTCAAAATGTTTCCTGGCAGATTGTTTACATGTTATTCAATTTTACCAAGGTTGTTGTAGTTGATCCGTGTATGCTATGATGTTGTTCTTGCCATGTATAGCTTCTATGCCATGTCTTCTTGATGGATGTATGCTTAGTTTATCATGAAATGCTCTCTAGTGAGTGCATCGAGCTCACGAAGGTGCCTTCGTAATTATGCCAATGCCATGCTTTGTTTGCTGAATCTGTTAACGAAACTTGCTATGTTTACATGGGTGCCATCATATTTTCTGATCCTTTTTGGCTTATGGTCGGTAAGGGACTTTTGATCTATGCTTTGAGTAGATTCATGCCATACCTTGTTTTGCTATTATAAGTTCCTGTAGCATGTTGATAACTTGCTCTGAACATTGCTTCGTGATGCTGTTTATGCCATGTCCAACCTGATATTTTTTGCACTTTCGCCATGCTTGTTTGAACCTGTTATGATGTGATTTAGCCGTAGCTCAGTGTTCCTCTTTTGTTAAGCATCTCCTTTAGATCACTGCCATATTCTTTGTTATTATGTTGGGGTGCTGTAGTATAGTTTCTTGTTGCATGCTAAGTAGCATCGTGCTGTTAATCGCAGCTTTGTGCCATTGTCTTGCTTGCCATTTGCAAACCGTGCATCCGTTCCCGGTGATCTTCATATCGATTTCAACCGAAATCATCTCATATTTCCAGTGGCATACTTGGTTTGCCAAGTTGATGCCTTGTTTATCCTTTTTCCTCCCGAAGCACGCATACGCATTGCATATCACATCTCGCATATCATGACATGTATTGCATCATGTTGCTTGTGCATTGCACCGTGATTTATTGTGGTTCCTTTGCTTGTGTTCTTGCTTTGGGTAGAGCCGGGAGACGAGTACGTGCACGAGGAACCTGTTGAGTACGCTAACGAGGATCAAGCCTTCGACAACTCTGAGAACCTTGCAGGCAAGATGACCATACCTTCGATATCACTTCTATCTTTGCTTGCTAGAACTCGCTCTATCGCTATGTTAGCTCTACCTGCCACTATTTATCATGCCTCCCTATTGCCATGTCAAACCTCTAACCATCCTATCCTAGCAAACCATTGTTTGGCTATGCCACCGCTTTTGCTCAGCCCCTTATAGCGTTGATAGTTGCAGGTGAAGATGAAGTTTGTTCCTGGCCGGAACATGGATATTTGGGATATCACAATATCTCCTGTTTAAATTAATGCACTTTATATACTTGGTAAAGGGTGGAAGGCTCGGTCTTATGCCTGGTGACTTGTTCCACTCTTGCCGCTCTAGTTTCCGTCATACCGGTGTTATGTTCCTTGATTTTGCGTTCCTTACACGGTTGGGTGATTTATGGGACCCCCTTAAGAGTTTGCTTTGAATAAAACTCCTCCAGCAAGGCCCAAACTTGGTTTTACCTTTTGCCACCTAAGCCTTTTTCCCTTGGGTTTTCGCAAGCCCGAGGGTCATCTT